>NC_060187.1:85574054-85609528 GCF_021184085.1 Oncorhynchus gorbuscha
TGTAAATACCTCTGTCCTAGCAGTGCTTCAGCTCTCATCAGAATGTACTACCCCCCCCCCTGTAAATACCTCTGTCCTAGCAGTGCTTCAGCTCTCATCAGAATGTACTACCCCCCTGTAAATACCTCTGTCCTAGCAGTGCTTCAGCTCTCATCAGAATGTACTACTACCCCCCCCCTGTAAATACCTCTGTCCTAGCAGTGCTTCAGCTCTCATCATAATGTACTACTACCCCCCTGTAAATACCTCTGTCCCAGCAGTGCTCAGCAGTGCTCAATCAGAATGTACTACCCCCCCCCTGTAAATACCTCTGTCCCAGCAGTGCTTCAGCTCTCATCAGAATGTACTACCCCCCCCCCCCTGTAAATACCTCTGTCCTAGCAGTGCTTCAGCTCTCATCAGAATGTACTACCCCCCCCCCCTGTAAATACCTCTGTCCTAGCAGTGCTTCAGCTCTCATCAGAATGTACTACCCCCCCCTGTAAATACCTCTGTCCCAGCAGTGCTTCAGCTCTCATCAGAATGTACTACCCCCCCCCCTGTAAATACCTCTGTCCTAGCAGTGCTTCAGCTCTCATCAGAATGTACTACTACCCCCTTGTAAATACCTCTGTCCTAGCAGTGCTTCTGCTCTCATCAGAATGTACTACTACCCCCCCCCCGTAAATACCTCTGTCCTAGCAGTGCTTCAGCTCTCATCAGAATGTAAAATACCTCTGTCTGTCCTAGCAGTGCTTCAGCTCTCATCAGAATGTATCCCCCCTGTAAATACCTCTGTCCTAGCAGTGCTTCAGCTCTCATCAGTATCCCCCCCCTTTAAGCATTTCCTCTCATCAGAATGTATCCCCCCCCTGTAAATACCTCTGTCCTAGCAGTGCTTCAGCTCTCAGTATCTTTTAACATTTCCGCCTCACCTCTCTCCCCAGCACACAACCAGCTGTCGATTAATACTAAAGACTAAATATCCTGAGACCACGGCCACACACTTGACCTTTATACACTTCCTTATCTTATGATGGAACATAAGTTACCTCCACTCCCTCTCCCTCTCCCACTCCCTCTCCCACTCTCCCTCTCCCTCTCCCTCTCCCACCCCTCCCCCTTTCCCTCTCCCTCTCCCCCTCTCCCTCTCCTTTCCCTTTCCCTCTCCCACTCCCTCCCTCCCTTTCCCTCTCCCTCCCCTTTCCCTCTCCCTCTCCCTCCCTCTCCCTCCCTCTCCCTCTCCCTCTCCCTCCCTCTCCCTTTCCCTCTCCCCTCCCTTTCCCTCCCTCCCCTCTCCCTCTCCCTCTCCCTTTCCCTCCCCTCTCCCTCTCCCTCTCCCAGTCCCTTCCCTCTCCCTCTCCCACTCCCTTTCTCTCCCTCCCACTCCCTCCCTCCCTTTCCCTCTCCTCTCTCCCTCTCCCTCTCCCTCTCCCTCCCTCCTCCCCTCTCCCTCTCCCCTCTCCCTCTCCCTCTCCCCTCTCCCTCCCTCTCCCACTCCCTCCCTCTCCCCCTCCCTCTCCCTTCCCTCCCTCCCTCCCCTCTCCCTCTCCCTTTCCCTCCCTCTCCCTCTCCCTTTCCCTCTCCCTCTCCCTTTCCCTCCCCTCTCCCTCTCCCTCTCTCCCTCCCTTTCCCTCTCCCTCCCTTTCCCTCTCCCTCTCCCTTTCCCTCCCTCCCTCTCCCTCTCCTCTCCCTCCCTCCCTTTCCCTCCCCCCCTTTCCCTCTCCCTCTCCCTCCCTCTCCCTCTCCCCTCTCCCTCCCTTTCCCTCTCCCTCTCCCTCTCCCTCCCCACTCTCCCCCTCTCCCTCTCCCTCCCCTTTCCCTCTCCCTCCACCTCTCCCATCCCTCTCCCTCCCTCCCTCTCCCTCTCCTCCCTTTCCCTCTCCCTTTCCCTCTCCCACTCCCTTTCCCTCTCCACTCCCTTTCCCTTTCCCTCCCACTCCCTTTCCCTCCCTTTCCCTCTCCCTCCCTCCCTCCCCTCCCTTTCCCTCTCCCTCTCCCTCTCCCTCCCCTTTCCCTCTCCCTCCCTCTCCCTCCCTTTCCCTCTCTCCCTCCCTTTCCCTCCCTCCCTTTCTCCTCCCTCCCTCCCTCCCTCCCTCCCTCTCCCTCTCCCTCTCCCTCTCCCTCTCCCTTTCCCTCCCTTTCCCTCCCTTCCCTCTCCCTTCCCTCCCTCTCCTCCCTCCCCTTTCCCTCCCTCTCCCTCCCTCCTCCCTCTCCCTTTCCCTCCCCTCTCCCTTTCCCTCCCTCCTCCCCTTTCCCTCCCCTCCCCTCTCCCTCTCCCTCTCCCTTTCCCTCTCCCTCCCTCTCCCACTCCCTCTCCCTCCCTCCCTCCCTCTCCCTCTCCCCCTCCCTCTCCCTTTCCCTTTCCCTCTCCCACTCCCTCTCCCTCTCCCTTTCCCTCTCCCTCTCCCTTTCCCTCCCTTTCCCTCCCCTCTCCCCACTCCCTCCCTCTCCCTCTCCCTCCCTTTCCCACTCCCTCTCCCTCTCCCTCTCCCTTTCCCTCTCCCTCTCCCTCCCACTCCCTTTCCCTCCCTCTCCCACTTCCACTTCCACTCCTCACCCACTCCCTCTCCCTTTCCCTCTCCCTCTCCCCACTCCCTCCCTCTCCCTCCCCACTCCCCCTCCCTCCCTCTCCCTCTCCCTTTCCCTCCCCCCCTCCCCCACTCCCTCCCTCCCACTCCCTTTCCCACTCCCTCTCCCACTCCCTCTCCCCCCTTTCCCTCTCCCACTCCCTCTCCCACTCCCTTTCCCACTCCCTCTCCCACTCCCTCTCCCTCCCTCTCCTCTCCCACTCCCTTTCCCTCTCCCTCTCCCACTCCCTCTCCCACTCCCTTTCCCTCTCCCTCTCCCACTCCCTCTCCCTCTCCCTTTCCCCCTCTCCCTCTCCCACTCCCTTTCCCACTCCCTCTCCCACTTCCACTTCCACTCCCTCACCCACTCCCACTCCCTTTCCCACTCCCCCACTCCCACTCCCTCTCCCACTCCCACTCCCACTCCCTTTCCCACTCCCTTTCCCACTCCCTCCCTCCCACTCCCACTCCCTCTTCTCTGTCTGTATCCAGGTAGAAGAATAGAACATGTTGTCCAGACAGGTCCAGGCATGGCTCTCCTCTCTCCCCCCTCTCCTCACCCAGGTAGAAGAGTAGTATGGTCCAGACAGGTACAGACATGGTTCTCAGGTATCTCTCTGTACCGGGGCTCCATTTGCAGGCTACAGCCAGCACATACCCCAACACCACTGTCATCACCTACAGAGAGGAAGATAGAAGACGGGGGGGGTAGCGAGAGAGAGAAGATGATGGAGGGAGTAGAGAGAGAGAAGATGAGGGAGGGAATAGAGAGAGAGAGAGAAGATTATGGAGGGAGTAAAGAGAGAGAGAGAGAGAGGGAGAGACGAATTGGCACGGGTACTAGAAAAGTCTGCAGTACCTGGCCTCACCCTACTAGAATCCGAAGTCAAATATCTGCTGATGATCTGGTGCTTCTGTCACCAACCAGGGAGGGCCAACAGCAGCACATAGATCTTATGCACAGATTCTGTCAGACCTGGGCTCTGACAGTAAATCTCAGTAAGACCAAAATAATGGTGTTCCAAAAAAGGTCCAGTCACCAGGACCACAAATACAAATTCCATCTAGACACTGTTGCCCTAGAGCACACAAAAAACTATAAATACCTTGGCCTAAACATCAGCGCCACAGGTAACTTCCACAAAGCTGTGATCGATCTGAGAGACAAGGCAAGAAGGGCATTCTATGCCATCAAAAGGAACATAAATTTCAAGAACCAATTAGAAGTTGGCTAAAAATACTTGAATCAGTCATAGAGCCCATTGCCCTTTATGGATGTGAAGTCTGGGGTCCGCTCACCAACCAAGACTTCACAAAATGGGACAAACACCAAATTTAGACTCTGCATGCAGAATTCTGCAAAAATATCCTCCGTGTACAACGTAGAACACCAAATAATGCATTCAGAGCAGAATTAGGCCGATACCCACTAATTATCAAAATCCAGAAAAGAGCCGTTAAATTCTATCACCACCTAACATGAAGCGATTCCCAAACCTTCCCTAACAAAGCCATCGCCTACAGAGAGATGAACCTGGTCCCAGGACAGCAGCACAATTAGACCCAACCAAATCATGAGAAAACAAAAAGATAATTACTTGACACATTGGAAAGAATTAACAAAAAAACAGAGCAAACTAGAATGCTATTTGGCCCTAAACAGAGAGTACACAGCGGCAGAATACCTGACCACTGTGACTGACCCAAAATTAAGGAAAGCTTTGACTATGTACAGACTCAGTGAGCATAGCCTTGCTATTGAGAAAGGCAGCCGTAGGCAGACATGGCTCTCAAGAGAAGACAGGCTTTGTGCTCACTGCCCACAAAACGAGGTGGAAACTGAGCTGCACTTCCTAACCTCCTGCCCAATGTATGACCATATTAGAGAGACATATTTCCCTCAGATTACACAGATCCACAAAGAATTCGAAAACAAATCCAATTTTGATAAACTCCCATATCTACTGGGTGAAATTCCACAGTGTGCCATCACAGCAGCAAGATTTGTGACCTGTTGCCACAAGAAAAGGGCAACCAGTGAAGAACAAACACCATTGTAAATACAACCCATAATTATGCTTATTTATTTTATCTTGTGTCCTTTAACCATTTGTACATTGTTAAAACACTGTATATATATAATATGACATTTAATGTCTTTATTGTATTGAAACTTCTGTATGTGTAATGTTTACTGTTAATTTTTATTGTTTATTTCACTTTATATATTATCTACCTCACTTGCTTTGGCAATGTTAACACATGTTTACCATGCCAATAAAGCCCTTGAATTGAATTGAGAGAGAGAGACAGAGCGAGACAGAGAGAGAAGATGAGGGAGGAAGTAGAGAGAGAGAGAGAGACAGAGACGATGATGAGGGAGTAGAGTGAAATCTAAATGTAGTAAGCTGAGTACTTGATTCATGTAAGGGCTGCATTACAGTCTTATCCCCATGCCCATCCTGTTGTAGGCTACAGTATTGGAAAAGCCTTTCTTATTGTTGAGGGGGCCTTCCTCCCTCAGCATCAGTAGTGTCCCTGTCACTCACCCACACATAGTGGAAGCAGTCCAGCGCGCTCCCGATGACGTCACACACGTGCCCGATGATCACCTGCATGCCAATGACGCTCCAGAACAGGTAAAAGAAGTAGATGAGTGGCGCGCCCGCCCCAATCACCAGCAGCACCGTAAGCCTCTCCAGCACCAGACCCCCCAGGAAATCCACCCCGTGGTTGAAACACCACACCGGGACCAGCAGCGTCCCCAGGAGTATCGGCGTCCCGGTGTCCTGCAGGCCGTTGAGCCAGGAGCGTCCCAGCCGGGCTAGGGAGTGTTTGAATGGGTGGAGGAAGGTCCCGCAGAGAACGGCCCAGAGCAGTGGTCTCAGAAAGGCTTCCAGGATAAAGAAGACTAGCACAGCCGCTCCACAACAGATAGCCACGAAAATCATCGCTCCTGTGTTGTAGAAGGCCTGTTTGATGTTCTTGTCGAATTTGAGGGAGGAAGGCTGACTGAGTAGCTGGCTCATCATGCCCACCGCTGGCTGGACGCTCTCGGAGAACGAGACGTAGTGAGGCCGGGCGGAACTAGGGGTTTCCGCGGGAGAGTAAGGAGCCGGCTCTGCCTCCGGTCCCGAGTCCTCCTCGTCTGCCATCTTCAATGAATCCGCCTCGGTCTGCGTTCCTCCCGCGGATCCCACCCAATTCCACCACAGACGGAAGAAGAAGCGTTCGTTTCCAGGATCTTTGATACCGCTATCACACATGAGGAACAACACAACACTTGACGTACTGGTGACGTGACCGTCGCAAGGTATGATGGGTATTGTAGCTGGCTGGTGCCAGAAGAGCTGTGCTCGCTGCTGAGTTTGCTGCTAGTAGCCTACTCTTTAGAATGCCCAGTTGAACTACACACAGAAACGTGAATAAACAGA
Source organism: Oncorhynchus gorbuscha (assembly GCF_021184085.1). Classification (NCBI taxonomy): domain Eukaryota; kingdom Metazoa; phylum Chordata; class Actinopteri; order Salmoniformes; family Salmonidae; genus Oncorhynchus; species Oncorhynchus gorbuscha. Next base: position 85,580,038 of record NC_060187.1, read on the forward strand.
CCTTTGTAGCTCAGTTGGTAGAGCATGGCGCTTGTAACGCCAGGGTAGTGGGTTCGATTCCCGGGACCACCCATACGTAGAATGTATGCACACATGACTGTAAGTCGCTTTGGATAAAAGCGTCCGCTAAATGGCATATATTATTTATATTATTATTATATTACGAATTCAGGATGTCGGTGCTGTCACGAAGGAAATATGCAAAGTAATCACATATTTGCATAGCCTATCATTACAATCATTACAAAACAGGTATAGGTAAAACTTCATTTTAAGTGCCCATATTAGTGTAATTACATGTGTAAGAAGTATTGTATTTAACAAGTATTGTAACAAGTATTGTATTTAACAACCAATAGTCCCTCGTGGATGCGCTGGGTGTCGTAGAGATGATGCTCAATAGCCTCTAATCACTTACTCATGAATGTGCACTGTTGAAACTGCATCTCCACTCAGTGTTGCTGCTCGCATTTGCCACTAAAATAAAGTGTTCAATCTGGGTTGAATTGGTTGAGCTGGTAAGAACAGATCAGTAAGTCAACCTCACTGGCTGGGATCTAATATGGGTGGTATCGCAGATGTGGAAAAATACACTACTTCAAAGCATAGTACATGTAATGTACTTAGTACAATGTAATTACTAGTTGTTACACAGGATTTAGCTAGTTAAAATGAAGTGTATCTTGAGGGGTATTTACTTCTACACTACACATCCTGACAACCTGGCCCTCAGGCTTCTGGAACTTCCAGAAGGTACAGAAATGAAGTGAAACTTCCAGAATCTTTCAAATGAGGCCAGGTTGTCAGGATGTGTAGTGTATAAGTACACATTAATTACAACTAAACACCCCTCAAGATACGCTTCATTTTAACTAGCTAAATCCCGTGTAACAACTAGTAATTACATTGTACTTAGTACATTACATGTACTATGCTTTCAAATAGTTTGTTTTTCCTCATCGAATTAACCCAGATTGAACACTTTATTTTAGTGGCAAGTGCGAGCAACAACACTGAGTGGAGATGTAGTTTCAACAGTGCACATTCATGAGTAAGTGATTAGAGGCTATTGAGCATCATCTCTCCAACACCCAGCACATCCACGAGGGATCACAACCTTTGTGACAGTTGGATGCAGCTGAGAATAAACAAAACACTCAATTGGTGAATTTAGTGGAAACCTGCCCATTTGTAACAAGTTGGCAACAAGGATTCATTGTTACACCTTTGTAATTACAGACCTCAATTACTACCAGTTACATGTTGTTACACTGTAACTATGAGCTATTACAGTTAACTACAATACCTGTTACACTGTAACTATGAGCTGTTACAGTTAACTACAATACCTGTTACACTGTAACTATGTGCTGTTACAGTTAACTACAATACCTGTTACACTGTAACTATGAGCTGTTACAGTTAACTACAATACCTGTTACACTGTAACTATGAGCTGTTACAGTTAACTGCAATACCTGTTACACTGTAACTATGAGCTGTTGCAGTTAACTACAATACCTGTTACACTGTAACTATGAGCTGTTACAGTTAACTACAATACCTGTTACACTGTAATTCCACTGTAATAAGGGCCTTTTTAAAATGAAGGGTTACCTAGTTATCCGTAGTCTATCCCTATCCTCTATTATCTGGAATTATTTTGAATGTGCTGCTTGTCCAAAAATATGTCAATGCCCATTATTTGTTCCCAGCCCAGGGCGACCCACACAGTTGTTGTATGGTTGTGTAATTCATTGTAAATTCATTAGATTGCAGATGAAATGTACGTTGCCTGAGGGGCACATGATGCAACTGACAGAGCCATCACATGACCCACAAGGATGAAAACAAGATGTCGGAGTGTATTTTTACTGAACACAGCTTTATTGATAACAAAAACACTTGCATGTTAGACACTAAACACTGTTTCAGTGAGGAAGCATTTCCATGGAACACAACGGTTCAGTGAACGGTACAAATACAACTGGACTCTGTGCCATAGATTCCTTCAGCGTTAGGCCATATGCTGCAGGGCCAAGGCAAGCTGTCAGACAGAGCCCCTGTCCCTGGCTGTCATCATGTCCACTACAGCCTCAGTGCTGATGGGTGTGTTATTGCATATCTACAAAGGAATCATGCACCATCAATCATACAGTCAGTTGCTCTATCATCAGCAAACAGTGATCACACACACACACCTCGCCACAGACCAATGAAACATGACCAAGCACGTGGTGGAATAAAGCAGTCCTAAGAACATGGACCCTGTCACACATAGAGAAAAGAGAACCCTGTCTTAATCATCAGCATGTATAATGGCATTGTGGAATACAGTATGGAGTTCAGTGTTACTCAGTGAGACTGGTGCTGAAACAAACAAAAAACATCTGTTCAACCACCTAGTCTGAGTTTCTGTATACAAATACTATACTACTACTACTAATAATACTGTATTTCCCTGTGGAGAATGAGTGTTGTGTAAAGCATGGCTGCATACAGAATCAGTATGTTTCAGCAGGATAATAAACTATGAGCCGTCTGCCTTTCTTTGGCTCACATCAATCTGGATGGTTCTCTCTAAGTGAAGTCTATCTCCAGTGAAGTCTCTCTCCAGTCTCAGTAGTCTGTCCCAGTGTGTAATGTCTCCTTGTATCGTGTCCGTAGGTTCTTCACATATTCAGGGTCCAGTTGTGATTCGCCACATGCGTTGGAGTAATACTTGTGTCAGGAGTGTGATACCTTACTGTCGTAAACATAAATACACTAAATGAAATACCTTGCCAAAACTAAAGGTTATGCTACTGTTCTCTAGAAACACACAGTATTTCAGATATTCTGACTAATGGGTTAGTGTATGTTGTTATGGTAGCTCAATACAATTTCCAGAATGATTTGCAAGCTTCCTGATGAGTCCTCAATGTAAATTATATATAGTATCCTACTGTATATATTTATTAATATATATTTATAGTGTAATTCTGTGTAAAGAGCACCCTGGATTAAGGGTTTGGCAGACAGAAATACAATGAACTCTCAGTCTTATTGCTGTCTCTTTCCTCTTCTCTCTACTTCTCTCCTCGTCTCCTCTCATCTCTCCACTTGTCTCGTCTCTTCTCTCCTCCTCTGTTATCTCGTCTCTTCTCTCCTTTTGTCTCCTCTCTCATCTTCTCTCATCTCGTCTCCTCTAATCTCCTCTCTCTCAGGGGGTGCCCATCAGCAGATAGAAGGTGAGGGCTACTATGAGCAGCAGACAGAAGGGTGAGGAGAACGTCTGGTAGGCTGTAGACGGCATGAAGATGTCCTCATATTTATAGATGCTGATCATGTGATCTGAGACTGGCGGAGCATCGTTGTCATGACGTGTGATGGAACCTGGAGGAAAGAGAAGAGTAAGAGAAAAAGAGTAGGGAAATCATTTACATGTAAAGTGAATTCGCAAAGAGCCCAGATTTGGGAACTCAATCGAACATCTCTGGAGAGACCTGAAAATAGCTGTGTAACGACGCTCCCCATCCAACCTGGCAGAGCTTGAGAGGATCTGCAGAGAACAATGGGAGAAACTCCCCAAATACAGGTGTGCTAAGCTTGTAGCGTCATACCCAAGCAGCCTCGAGGTTGTAATCACTGCCAAAGGTGCTTCAACAAAGTAGTGAGTAAAGGGTCTGAATACTTATGTAAATGCAATATTTCCAGTTTCTTATTTTGAATACATTTGCAAAAATGTCTAAAAACCTGTTTTCGCTTTGTGATTATGGAGTATTGTGTGTAGATTGAGGAGGAAAAAACATAATTTAATACACTTTAGAATAAGGATGTAACGTAACAAAATGTGAAAAAAGTCAAGGGGTCTGAATACTTTCCGAATGGACTGTACATACTAATGAACACACACATCCACTCTCTGCACACACACAATACCACACACACACACACACAGTCCTTGACTGACCTTGTATAGCAGGCCCCCAGGCCAACAGGTAGAACCAGGAGAGATGCAGATCCACCAGTGTCTCCTCTCTAGGGACGTAGAGCGGCCGTTTGAAGCGGCAGGTCACACGGTTGTTGTCAAACACACCCTCTTCGTCCCTGGCAGGATTCCTCTTGATCTCCTTAGCCCACTGGCCCACGTTGTAGAAGTGATGGATACGAACACGCCCATTATCGTCATGGACACAGCCCATCACGTCATCTCCTCCCTGAGAGGGGTGGGGGTGAGGAGAACCAATCAGCATGAAGGATAGTTTGACCAATCAGCCTTGTTTTTGTGATGTGTCTTTCATGGCAGACTTCATGTGTACCAGATGTAGTAAAAGCCTGAGCTGACTCTGACCCCATAATGTCTGTAGAGGTGCTGTTGACTAACCAAGAGTAGATTGTATCAAAAGAAAGAAAGTTCCACACTCTATACAGTGCATTCATAAAGTATTCAGACCCCTTGACTTTTTCTACATGTTGTTACGTTACAGCCTTATTCTAAAATAGATTAAACAAAACATTTCCTTCATCAATCTACACACAATACCCCATAATGACAAAGTGAAAACAGGCGTTGCTAGATTTCTTTTGCAAAATTATTAAAAATAAAAAACAGAAATACCTTATTTACATAAGTATTCAGACCCTTTGCTATGAGACTCGAAATTGAGCTCAGATGCTTTCTGTTTCCATTGATCATCCTTGAGATGTTTCTACAACTTGAGTGGAGTCCACCTGTGGTAAATTCAGGCACACACCTGTCTATATAAGGTCCCACAGTGGACAGGGCATGTTAGAGCAAAAACAAAGCCACGAGGTCGACGGAATTGTCCATAGTGCTCCGAGACAGGATTGTGTCAAGGCACAGATCTGGGGAAGGGTACCAAAACATTTCTACAGCATTGAAGGTCCCCAAGAACACAGTGGCCTCCATCATTCTTAAATGGAAGAAGTATGGAACCACCATGACTCTTCTTAAAGCTGGCCAAACTGAGCAATTGGGGGAGAAGAACCTTGGTCAGGGAGGTTACCAAGAACCCCATGGTCAATCTGACAGAGCTCCAGAGTTCCTCTGTGCAGCACTCCACCAATCAGGCCTTTATGGTAGAGTGGCCAGACGGAAGCCACTCCTCAATAAAAGGTACATGACAGCCCACTTGGAGTTTGCCAAATGGCACCTAAAGGACTCTCAGACCAAGATTCTCTGGTCTGATGAAACCAATATTGAACCCTTTGGCCTGAATGCTAAGCGTCATGTCTGGAGGAAACCTGGCACCATCCCTACGGTGAAGCATGGTGGTGGCAGCATCATGCAGTGGGGATGTTTTTCATCTACAGGGACTGGGAGACTAGTCAGGATCGAGGGAAAGATGAACGGAGCAAAGTACAGAGAGACCCTTGGTGAAAACTTGCTCCAGAGCACTCAGGACCTCAGACTTCGGTGAAGGTTCACCTTCAAACAGGACAACGATCCTAAGCACATAGACAAGACAACAAAGGAGTGGCTTCGGGACAAGTCTCTGAATGTCCTTGAGTGGCCCAGCCAGAGCCCAGACTTCAACCCGATCGAACATCTCTGGATAGACCTGAAAATAGCTATGCAGCGACGCTCCCCATCCAACCTGGCAGAACTTGAGAGGATTTGCAGAGAATAATGGGAGAAACTTCCCAAATGCAGGTGTGCCAAGCTTGTAGTGTCATACCCAATAAGACTTGAGGCTGTAATCGCTGCCAAAGGTGCTTCAACAAAGTACTGAGTAATGGGTCTGAATACTTATGTAAATGTTATATTTCAGTTTATTTTATTTTATAAATATGCAACAACAAAAAATGTGCTTTGTCATTATGAGGTATTGTGTGTAGATTGAGGAAGGAAAAAATGATTTAATCAATTTTAGAATAAGGCTGTAACGTAATAAAATGTGGAAAAAGTCAAGGGGTCTGAATACTTTCTGAATGCACTGTATATGCTCCCAACAATTGAATGGGTAAACCAAATAACGTAATAACCTAATCAAATAATAACATAATAACATCATTGCAGTAATGTTGGTTATTAGGTTTACCTACTCAATTGTTGGAAGCAAATTTAGAGTGTAAGAACAGATCTCACGCATGCTCACACACACACACACACACACACACACACACACACACACACCTATGCCCGCACACACACAGATACGGTCCCTTACCATCTTCTTGTCTGAGGAGAAGCCTACAGCCACCCAGCCGTCAGTGTCAGCACTCATCTCATACTCCACGTCTGTCCCGATCCGCCGGTAACTCATGAAATAGTCACACGTCTCTGCATCACACCCCGGCTTCCCATACCTACACACACAATGAAGAAATGTAACCTCTTCAGAGTGATGTGCACACACATCTGCCAGAGTGGGACCACAGTACAGAGAAACCCCTTGACACACACACTGACCTTATGCAGCCCTTGGTGACTCCACAGTCTACCACTTTGATCCTGGCGAAGGGATCCACAGGAGGGGCGGTGGGGAAGGGGTAGCCTGGAGAACACACACCACATACAATATCATCAGGCCTGCCTCCCCAAAAATCATCTTCTAGAAGTTCTACCATATTCGTAATTTGCTGGGTTTCAGCCTAATGTGCATTCAGAGAAGCACAACTGCTCCTTCACATTTCATAACAAATTTGGGATAGTTTGAAATATGTTATTAAAAAAAAATGTTTAAAAAAATCTAATAATATACAACATTTAATGTGGTGAAGAACTGTCCAATGTTCGCCCATCTCCAGACCGGCCAGTAAGAGCCAGAGCGGGGAGCTGCGGGTAGCTGGCCAGGGTCCTGATCTATGCATGAGTGGACTCGGGTGGAAGTAAGACACTGTGAACCTGCGCGTCATCACATAAATAGCCAATTAACCACGAATTACGTATCAACCACAGATATGTAGATGCGCCCTCTGATTTCCATCAAGAGAAGGCCTACACATAAACAAACACAGCCTTGATGACCATGAAGGCCACAGTAAGCAAAATGCCTCGTTCAGAAATGGCCTTTCCTGTATCCCTTTCTCACCGTCATCCGATAGATGTCTAGACTCCAGGAACTCCGAGGCGAACGTACTGTATGAGTCCTTATGGGGCTCCTTGTGGCCCGGCTCTCCGTGGTCTCCGTGGCTCGCCCGCAGTGCGCCTTCATCCGTGGGACTCGGCGCTACCCCCCGCCAACTGCCCTGGACCAGGAGCACCGTCAGCTGTAGCAGGCTGCGCAGGAAAATCATGGCCAACAAGGGACTATAAAAACGGTCTAAAGGAGACAGAACTGAGAAGGAATCCTCATTGTTGGTTGTATTTGAGCATTTCTTTACGGAGCCTAATCACTGGACCTCAATCGCATCACTACAGAATATTTTCAACGCGGTTGTTTAGTGTGTCGTAGGCTATTTCCCGTAGTGTGGATGGGCGCGAGAGGAGCGGGATCCAGTGATGTCAAACGAATGAGCCTCGGTTAAACCAATCTGGAATTAGCGGGATTTGTAACTGAACCGATCTGTTTTGCCAATTCACTTAAATCTTGTGGGAAACGAAGACGTCCATGATAATCCAAGTGATTGGATTTCATCTTAAAATAACGTAATGATATCCCAGTTTAGGGATGAATGTGTCTGTTGTTGGTTTCGCCCGTCTCCTCTCCTCTCTCCTAATGGCCCATTACGTCCATCCATAGAGCCAATCGCTGCAGCGTCCAATAGGAAACCTCGATGTACACTTTGCATTATCAATATACAGTTTAAATTCCCATTCAGCACTGTTTATGTAAACACAGATGCCAATTGAATAACAATATGAGGCAATGTAGGGATTTATACATTTATTATGCAGGAATGTCTGCTATGATAGTTTGGTTTCTTACTCCTTTGTGTGATGTGAAAATATTATAGAATCTACATTGCATGTTAATGTTGACAGCATTGATAACTCCCAAGGACTAAGGCCAAACTGCTGAAAAAAGCAGGACACACAATTGACCAGTGGTTACAACTGGCTTTACAAGGATTGTGATTCTCAAATCTCTCCCGTTCTTCTTCTCTTGTCAATAATACAAAGATAATAATTGTAATTGTTTTGTCTTTAATGCTTGTTTATGTATTGGTTAGAGGAACATTGGAACCCAGAGCAGCTCAGACATCTGAATTCATTACAGAATGCAGGGTGCTCCCCTCACAAAGGGAAGAGCAGGAAGACCTGGAAAGTGTTGGGGTTATCAGTATCATCAAAGAGCGCTGCCTGAGGGGAGACTCATGTAGACCACATCTCCCTCCTCCAGCTCTAGAGACATTGCATTAGATATGTCTGTATTATCCTCATCATTATTATGTTCCTGTATCCATATAACTCTGGCTATTCTTATATAGGCACACACCCAGGGTTTGTGATTTGTGGTAATCAAAAGCGGTGAATCTGAGTAGACTCCTTTCACTGGTGCTGTGAAGACACCAGTACGGAACAGACGCATGTCTTTCTCTCATAAACATGGTTCTACACGGCACAAAAATATAAACGCATCAATCAACAATTTTTCACTAATAGTTTTTTTGACCAATCAGATCAGCTCTGCAAAAGATCTGATGTGATGGGTTAAAATACCAATTACTGGAAAAAAGATCAGAATTGTACTGCCTGTCTAAACGCAGCCTTAGTATGTATGGTCATTAGTACCTGTAGTTGGTTGTACACTCCACCAATGTTGGTCACGACTCTGATGAATCCAGGGTGATCTCAGTATCGAAGTGTCCTACAAATCCTGGGTCCTCAGTCAAACCAGCAGAGAAGGCCACCTTTGGTCTGGCTGTGAACACAACAGAGTAAACTCACTGATGACTGAAAAGCATTAACTACAATATGCTAAAGCCAAAATAAAAGATATATTTTCAGTGTGAAACGTGGTGTTTTTGTAAAGTGTATTACCTGTGTTCTCTCTCTTCAGTTCATCTCTCTCTCTCACTGGCAGTCAGTCGCCTAAAATAACACAAAAGGAACATCAGATTAAATCATCATCATCATGATCATTTTAATTCAACATGACCATGTACAAATAACATCAACATTAACTTAACTAAATGATCTATAGCCAAATCATTTTAAAAGCCATTTCATTTAACATGACCATGTACAAATAACATCAACATTAACTTAACTAAATGATCTATAGCCAAATCATTTTAAAAGCCATTTCATTTAACATGACCATGTACAAATAACATCAACATTAACTTAACTAAATGATCTATACAGCCAAATCATTTTAAAAGCCATTTAATTTAACATGACCATGTACAAATAACATCAACATTAACTTAACTAAATGATCTATAGCCAAATCATCTTCAGCTCCTCTTCCTGTCTCTCACTGGCTGTCACTCTGGCCCCCATCACTGACAGCCGTTGATTCTCTACTTAACAGACCTTATCCAGATGAACTTCAGTATTCATACGTACTGTAGAGGTCCATTACCTGCGTTCTCTGTCTTCAGCTCCTCTTCCTGTCTCTCACTGGCTGTCACTCTGGCCCCCATCACTGACAGCCGTTGATTCTCTACTTAACAGACCTTATCCAGATGAACTTCAGTATTCATACGTACTGTAGAGGTCCATTACCTGCGTTCTCTGTCTTCAGCTCCTCTTCCTGTCTCTCACTGGCTGTCACTCTGGCCCCCATCACTGACAGCCGTTGATTCTCTACTTAACAGACCTTATCCAGATGAACTTCAGTATTCATACGTACTGTAGAGGTCCATTACCTGCGTTCTCTGTCTTCAGCTCCTCTTCCTGTCTCTCACTGGCTGTCACTCTGGCCCCCATCACTGACAGCCGTTGATTCTCTACTTAACAGACCTTATCCAGATGAACTTCAGTATTCATACGTACTGTAGAGGTCCATTACCTGCGTTCTCTGTCTTCAGCTCCTCTTCCTGTCTCTCACTGGCTGTCACTCTGGCCCCCATCACTGACAGCCGTTGATTCTCTACTTAACAGACCTTATCCAGATGAACTTCAGTATTCATACGTACTGTAGAGGTCCATTACCTGCATTTTCAAGCCTTAGCTCATCTACCTGGGTGATTCTCATGAAACCAGTTTTAAAATGTCTGTAGCAAATTGAGTTACAAAACCATGATGATTGTGAAAAAATCAAGTATCATTCTGAGGACTAAGATGTCTAGTTTTTGGGAAAGTGTCTTACTTTAAAGACATTTTTAAAAATCGCTTGAATTTTTTTAATTTTCACCCAAAATTCTCATTAACAAAATGTTTATTCTCATTACACCCCCCTTTATCCCACTTCTCATTCCCGAAAACGGCTAAAGAGCACAAATTGGGAAAAAGTCTGATTACATTTTATAATAATTGTATAATTTAATTTGAAATATGTTTCTTTTCAGTGTTATTTTTAACTCACATATTTTCATTAGGGGGGCAATATAAAAAAAATATTAGAAATATTGATTTGTTTATGACCTTTTTGGACTTCGACAACTGTTATGTAATGTGAATTTTGTGAAAATGTTGTTAAAATGCATAATCTGATCTGATCAAAAAACAATAATTATGAAATGGATAAATACAGATCCTAATCTCAGCGATTCCAGAGGAAATTTAATGAAAAAATTACTATTGACATGTCATTTTTAAATTTGTTTTATTGTTTAGTGAGAATGACCCACCAGGTCCTCACTGTCCCTCAGTCTGGCCACCATGTTCCTCAGCTCCACTCTCTGTTCCACCACCAGGTCCTCACTGTCCCTCAGTCTGGCCACCATGTTCCTCAGCTCCACTCTCTGTTCCACCACCAGGTCCTCACTGTCCCTCAGTCTGGCCACCATGTTCCTCAGCTCCACTCTCTGTTCCACCACCAGGTCCTCACTGTCCCTCAGTCTGGCCACCATGTTCCTCAGCTCCACTCTCTGTTCCACCACCAGGTCCTCACTGTCCCTCAGTCTGGCCACCATGTTCCTCAGCTCCACTCTCTGTTCCACCACCAGGTCCTCACTGTCCCTCAGTCTGGCCACCATGTTCCTCAGCTCCACTCTCTGTTCCACCACCAGGTCCTCACTGTCCCTCAGTCTGGCCACCATGTTCCTCAGCTCCACTCTCTGTTCCACCACCAGGTCCTCACTGTCCCTCAGTCTGGCCACCATGTTCCTCAGCTCCACTCTCTGTTCCACCACCAGGTCCTCACTGTCCCTCAGTCTGGCCACCATGTTCCTCAGCTCCACTCTCTGTTCCACCACCAGGTCCTCACTGTCCCTCAGTCTGGCCACCATGTTCCTCAGCTCCACTCTCTGTTCCACCACCAGGTCCTCACTGTCCCTCAGTCTGGCCACCATGTTCCTCAGCTCCACTCTCTGTTCCACCACCAGGTCCTCACTGTCCCTCAGTCTGGCCACCATGTTCCTCAGCTCCACTCATTGTTCCACCACCATGTCTCTCAGTGGTCTCAGCTAAGCCCAGATGTCATGGGTGGTGGTGATCTGGTCGCTCGTCTGTTTGTGGCTCGTCTCTGAAGCTTCTACGGTTTGATTCTTGAATTTAACCTCACCCTGCTCTCCCCCTGTTCACTGTGACCCTGTAGAGTGAGGTCATTCTCCCTATCCCCTCCACTCAGGCCCTGAGCCCATGTCCCAGACAGACAGAACAACGAAACCAGCAGAGCTCCAGCATCCCTCATTCTGAAACAATACCTCTTCAGAACTAATGTAGTCTACTGGGCTCAGTCCTCTTCTTTATACACACGGGTCTTGGTAAAGGAATAATGACAACTGAACATATGACTCTGACGGGAAAAAATGAAGAAAAAAAGCAACACCAAGGACAGATAAAGTGAAACAGTGGGTGAGCTGACCTCATTGAGATGTGACTCTGTATGAGGCGGTGGGAGAACTGAACCTGTTATTGGGTTGAAAATCTCTCTTCATCTCCACAGTTTGTACATGTTTAAGGAGGTCTGTATAATATAGATCATGTATATAACATGTAGGGATAAAGAGAGCTCTTCAACCCAGTGACAGGTTCAGTTCTCCCATCATCTCATACAGAGTCGCATTTCAATTATTTTCAATTATTTTTTTATTTCACCTTTATTTAACCAAGTAAGCTATCTGAGAACAAGTTCTCATTTACAACTGCGACCTGGCCAAGATAAAGCAAAGCAGTGCGACACAAACAACAACACAGAGTTACCCATGGAATAAACAAGTGCACAGTCAATAACACAATAGAACAAAAAAATGGAGAAAGAAGTCTATATACAGTGTGTGCAAATGGCGCGAGGAGGTAAGGCAATAAACAGGCCACAGTGGCGAAGTAATTACATTTTAGTAAGTTAACACTGGAGTGATAGATGAGCAGATGATGATGTGCAAGTAGAGATACTGGTGTGTAAAAGAGCAGAAAAGTAAATAAAAACAATATGGGGATGAGGTAGGTAGATTGGGTGGGCTATTTACAGATGGACTATGTACAGCTGCAGCGATCAGTTAGCTGCTCAGATAGCTGATGTTAAAAGTTAGTGAGGGAAATATAAATCTCCAGCTTCAGTGATGTTTGCAATTCGTTCCAGTCATTGGCAGCAGAGAACTGGAAGGAAAGGCAGCCAACAGAGGTGTTGGCTTTGGGGATGAACAGGGAGATATACCTGCTGGAGCGCGTGTTACGGGTGGGTGTTGTTGTCGTGACCAGTGAGCTGAGATGAGGCAGAGCTTGACCTAGCATAGACTTATAGATGACCTGGAGCCAGTGGGTCTGGCGACGAATGTGTAGCAAGGGCCTGTCGACTAGAGCGTATAGGTCGCAATGGTGGTTGGTATAAGGAGCTTTGGTGACAAAACGGATGGCACTGTGATAGACTGCATCCAGTTTGCTGAGTAGAGTGTTGGAAGCTATTTTGTAAATGACATCGCCGAAGTCGAGGATTGGTAGGATAGTCAATTTTACGAGGATATGTTTGGCGACGTGAGTGAAGGAGGCTTTATTGTGAAATAGGAAGCCGATTCTAGATTTAGTTTTGGATTGGAGATCTTTAATATGAGTCTGGAAGGAGAATTTACAGTCTAGCCAGGCACATAGGTATTTGTAGTTGTCCACATATTCTAAGTCAGAACCGTACAGAGTAGTGATGCTTGTCGGGCGGGTGGGTGCGGGCAGCGAACGGTTGAAAAGCATGCATTTGGTTTTACTAGCGTTTAAGAGCAGTTGGAGGCCACGGAAGGAGTGTTTTATGGCATTGAAGCTAGTTTGGAGGTTAGTTAACACAGTGTCCAAAGAAGGGCCAGAAGTATACAGAATGGTGTCGTCTGCGTACAGGTGGATCAGGGAATCATCCGCAGCAAGAGCGACATCGTTGATATATACAGAGAAAACAGTCGGCCTGAGAATTGAACCCTGTGGTACCCCCATAGAGACCGCCAGAGGTACGGACAACAGGCCCTCCGATTTGACACACTGAACTCTGTCTGAGAAGTAGTTGGTGAACCAGGCGAGGCAGTCATTAGAGAAACCAAGGCTGTTGAGTCTGCCGATAAGAATACGGTGACAGAGTCGAAAGCCTTGGCCGCGGCAGCTTTCCAATCTTTAGGGATATCGGACGATATGAAAGAGAGGTTGAACAGACTGGTAATAGGGGTAGCAACAATGGCGGCGGTTAATTTTAGAAAGAGATGGTCCAGATTGTCTAGACCAGCTGATTTGTACGGGTCAATATCCTTCCAGGATACCCGGGCCAGGTCGATTAGAAAGGCCTGCTCACAGAAGTGTTTTAAGGAGCGTTTGACTGTGATGAGGGGTGGTCGTTTGACCGCGGACCCATAGCGGATGCAGGCAATGAGTCAGTGATCGCTGAGATCCTGATTGAAAACAGCAGAGGTGTATTTGGAGGGCAAGTTTGGCAGGATAATATCTATATGGGTGCCCATGTTTACGGATTCAATGAGGTGGTGTCAGTGTTTTTTATTTTTATTTTATTTTACATTCCCGATAGAGACATACAGTATGTTCAATTGTCATGATTCCTTTACCAACACCAGTCTTTGTGTGAACGAGTCTTTACCTGAACAGCTGTCCGCACAGTGGCACACACACAACATTCTCACTTTCTTCACTGGTTGTGCTTATCCCTGCCTCTAGATGGCAGTATAGGTCCACTGTTCTAATGTCTGGCACAGTCGGTACTGTGCAATTGGTTTAGCCATAGTAATCACAATGATTGTGTGCTAAAGTACAACACTGTTATGTTAATGAAATAACAAACAGAAGAATTAGATATGAAAACCAACCTTTATGATAACAGACTTTGTTTCATTTCATACATTTCTAGCTGGGCAGACGGAGAGAGACTCGACTGAGTGAGACTGGGGAAGACTGGGGTAAAATCATAACCCACCTGTAGGTGTTGCTAGTGACTGAGTGAGACTGGGGAAGACTGGGGTAAAATCATACCCCACCTGTAGGTGTTGCTAGTGACTGAGTGAGACTGGGGAAGACTGGGGTAAAATCATAACCCACCTGTGAGGTGTTCATAACCCACCTGCTAGTGACTGAGTGAGACTGGGGAAGACTGGGGTAAAATCATAACCCACCTGTAGGTGTTGCTAGTGACTGAGTGAGACTGGGGAAGACTGGGGTAAAATCATAACCCACCTGAGGTGTTGCTAGTGACTGGTGAGACTGGGGAAGACTGGGGTAAAATCATAACCCACCTGTAGGTGTTGCTAGTGACTGAGTGAGACTGGGGAAGACTGGGGTAAAATCATAACCCACCTGTAGGTGTTGCTAGTGACTGAGTGAGACTGGGGAAGACTGGGGTAAAATCATAACCCACCTGTAGGTGTTGCTAGTGACTGAGTGAGACTGGGGAAGACTGGGGTAAAATCATAACCCACCTGTAGGTGTTGCTAGTGACTGAGTGAGACTGGGGAAGACTGGGGTGTTGCTAGTGACTGAGTGAGACTGGGGAAGACTGGGGTAAAATCATAACCCACCTGTAGGTGTTGCTAGTGCAACACGTGAACAGGTTCAAATTGTCTCTGTCTCTGCAGCTGCTAAATCCACCATGTGTGTGTGTGTGTGTGTGTGTGTGTGTGTGTGTGTGTGTGTGTGTGTGTGTGTGTGTGTGTGTGTGTGTGTGTGTGTGTGTGTGTGTGTGTGTGTGTGTGTGTGTGTGTGTGTGTGTGTGTGTGTGTGTGTGTGCTTGTGTTAGTGAGTGTGTGAGAGTGTGTCCTTGCTGCACTGATGACCTTTCACCCCTCTTCTCTCTGTCTGAGCTCTGTAATGACCCTGATCAATCGCTCCGCTCACTCCCGATCCTCCCAATTATCCTCTGTTTATCCAACTATTATTATCTCTCTCTCTCTCTCTCTCTCTCTCTCTCTCTCTCTCTCTCTCTCTCTCTCTTCTCTCTCCTTTCTCTCTCTCTCTCTCTCTCTCTCTCTCTCTCTCTCTCTCTCTCTCTCTCTCTCTCTTCTGTCTCTTCTCTCTCTGTCTCTCTCTGTCTCTCCTCTCTCTCTGTTTCTCTTCCTTCCCCCTCTCAATCTCTCTCTCTCTCGCTTTCTCCCTCTCAATTACCACTCTACATGGGGGAGCAGTGCATGGTGGGTAATGAGGGACTCCTGACTTATCTTAGTAAAGTCAAAGGCCCGTTCATTACCACATAGACACCCTAGACACTCACACACACAGGGAGAGAGAGAGGATGGATGGAGGGAGAGAATCTGCTAAATGTCAGCGGTGTGTCTCCTGGGTCTGAGAGACGAGTGAGTGACAAGAGAACAACAGCCGCCAGCCCAATGCAGAAACACTGCCACTGTGTGTGTGTGTGTGTGTGTGTGTGTGTGTGTGTGTGTGTGTGTGTGTGTGTGTGTGTGTGTGTGTGTGTGTGTGTGTGTGTGTGTGTGTGTGTGTGTGTGTGTGTGTGTGTGTGTGTGTGTGTGTGTGTGTGTGTGTGTGTGTGTGTGTGTGTGTGTGTCTGCATCTATGTTTGTATGTCTGTGTGTGTCTGTATTTGCGACTATGTGTGTATGTCTGTGTGTGCACTGTGTGTCTGCATCTGTGTCAGTATACCTGTGTCTGTGTGTGTACAGGTCTATCTCCCCACACACACGGTAAGATGTGGATGTTGAGAGGGATCAGCAGTGATGTGGATGGCTTAGTCAGAGCTGTCAATCAATACTGGTCTCCAGAGAATACTGGCCTATTGAACACAGACAGACTACTCACATCTGGTCTCTCTCCATCTCTCTCACCCTCTCTCCATCTCTCTCACACTCTCTCTCTCCATCTATCTCACCCCCTCTCTCTTTCTCTCTCTCTCTCATCCTCTCCTACCCTCTTATCTTCTGGTCTTCCTTGCTTCACACACAAAGCGCTGTGATGTTCTGTGGTCAGTGCTCTAACTGCAGGGTCTTCAGCCGTGAGACGTCATTTAGCAGCCGTCAGGAATCACTCCACTCAAGAGAGGAGGGTAAGTAAAGCTGGCACGGCCATTACACAGGTGCACACACACACACGAACACACACACACACACGCACGCACGCACGCACACACACACACACACACACACGCACACACGCACACACACACACACACACACACACACACACACACACACACACACACACACACACACACACACACACACACACACACACACACACACACACACACACACATTCCTTTAGTTAGGGATCAATAGGCTGTTGCTGTTAGCAGCTGTAGTCTCTCTATCTCTCCAGCATTGATGTGATGTGGCCGCAATGTGGTCACTCTGCACCCACAGATCCACCTGACCTCAAATGATTTGTGCTTCCCTGGGGACCCATGACCAAGTACAGAGAACTGAACGCTGACGCACAACAAAACAAACGGTTAGATTTGATATCACAGAGTGAGGTGGAGCAGAATCTAAAACCATTTGGTTGTATTGAATTAATGGTAGAGATAAGGTGCTGTTGTATTGAATTAATGGTAGAGATAAGGTGCTGTTGTATTGAACTAATGGTAGAGATAAGGTACTGTTGTATTGAATTAATGGTAGAGATAAGGTGCTGTTGTATTGAACTAATGGTAGAGATAAGGTACTGTTGTAATGAATTAATGGTAGAGATAAGGTACTGTTGTATTGAATTAATGGTAGAGATAAGGTACTGTTGTATTTAATTAATGGTAGAGATAAGGTACTGTTGTATTGAATTAATGGTAGAGATAAGGTACTGTTGTATTTAATTAATGGTAGAGATAAGGTACTGTTGTATTGAATTAATGGTAGAGATAAGGTACTGTTGTATTGAATTAATGGTAGAGATAAGGTACTGTTGTAATGAATTAATGGTAGAGATAAAGTACTGTTGTATTGAATTAATGGTAGAGATAAGGTACAGTTGTATCGAATTAATGGTAGAGATAAGGTACTGTCGTATTGAATTAATGGTAGAGATAAGGTACTGTTGTATTGAATTAATGGTAGAGATAAGGTACTGTTGTATTGAATTAATGGTAGAGATAAGGTACAGTTGTATCGAATTAATGGTAGAGTTAAGGTAGAACCATCTAGGATTGGTCTAGATAGAACTGTCTAGGATTGGTCTAGAACCATCTAGGCTTGGTCTAGATAGAACTGTCTAGGATTGGTCTAGAACCATCTAGGCTTGGTCTAGACAGAACCATCTAGGATTGGTCTAGATAGAACCATCTAGGCTTGGTCTAGATAGAACTGTCTAGGATTGGTCTAGAACCATCTAGGCTTGGTCTAGACAGAACCATCTAGGATTGGTCTAGATAGAACCATCTAGGATTGGTCTAGATAGAACAATCCAGGATTGGTCTAGATAGAACCATCTAGGATTGGTTTAGATAGAACCACCTAGGATTGGTTTAGATAGAACCACCTAGGATTGGTCTAGATAGAATCATCTAGGATTGGTCTAGATAGAACCATCTAGGATTGGTCTAGACATAACCATCTAGGATTGGTCTAGACAGAACCATCTAGGATTGGTCTAGATAGAACCATCTAGGATTGGTCTAGACAGAACCGTCTAGGATTGGTCTAGATAAAACCATCTAGGTTCGGTCTAGACAGAACCATCTAGGATTGGTCTACACAGAACCATCTAGGATTGGTCTAGACAGAACCATCTAGGATTGGTCTACACAGAACCATCTAGGATTGGTCTAGACAGAACCATCTAGGATTGGTCTACACAGAACCGTCTAGGATTGGTCTAGATAAAACCATCTAGGTTCGGTCTAGACAGAACCATCTAGGATTGGTCTACACAGAACCATCTAGGATTGGTCTAGACAGAACCATCTAGGATTGGTCTAGATAGAACCGTCTAGGATTGGTCTAGACAGAACCATCTAGGATTGGTCTAGATAGAACCACCTAGGATTGGTCTAGACAGAACCATCTAGGATTGGTCTAGATAGAACCGTCTAGGATTGGTCTAGATAGAACCATCTAGGATTGGTCTAGATAGAACCACCTAGGATTGGTCTCGATAGAACTATCTAGGATTGGTCTAGATAGAACCATCTAGGATGGGTCTATATAGAACCATCTAGGATTGGTCTAGACAGAACCATCTAGGATTGGTCTAGATAGAACTATCTAGGATTGGTCTAGATAGAACCATCTAGGATGGGTCTATATAGAACCATCTAGGATTGGTCTAGAACCATCTAGGATTGGTCTAGATAGAACCGTCTAGGATTGGTCTAGACAGAACCATCTAGGATTGGTCTAGACAGAACCATCTAGGATTGGTCTACACAGAACCATTTAGGATTGGTCTAGACAGAACCATCTAGGATTGGTCTAGACAGAACCATCTAGGATTGGTCTAGATAGAACCATCTAGGATGGGTCTATATAGAACCATCTAGGATTGGTCTAGAACCATCTAGGATTGGTCTAGATAGAACCGTCTAGGATTGGTCTAGACAGAACCATCTAGGATTGATCTAGACAGAACCATCTAGGATTGGTCTACACAGAACCATTTAGGATTGGTCTAGACAGAACCATCTAGGATTGGTCTAGACAGAACCATCTAGGATTGGTCTTGCTGTGTGTGGATGTGGCTGAGAGGGTAGTGCTCCAGCTTTGATGACAGGTTGGCTGAGGGGATTGGCTTATCAGCAGAGGGACAGAGGACATCCATCACGTTTTTAGTCAGTTAAGAACAAATTCTTATGTACAATGACGGCCTACTAACAGGGGGTTAACTGCCTGTTCAGGGGCAGAACGACAGATTCTTACCTTGTCAGCTCAGGGATTCGATCTAGCAACCTTTCGGTTACTGGCCCAACACTCTAATCACAAGGCTACTTGCTGTCCCTCAACCATTAATTCAATGTCCCAGAGCACTGACGCACACACACACACACACACACACACACACACACACACACACACACACACACACACACACACACACACACACACACACACACACACACACACACACACACACACACACACACACACACACACACACACACACACACACACACACACACACACACACACACACTTCTTAAGTAGGAAGGAGCTCTAAAGGCCTGGATCAGATCTAATCTCCTTCAGAGAAAGAGAGAGGTCTAGGAATGGGAGAGAGAGAAAGAAGGAGAGGGGGAGGGAGAGAGAGAGAGAGAGAGAGAGAGAGAGAGAGAGAGAGAGAGAGAGAGAGAGAGAGAGAGAGAGAGAGAGAGAGAGACTGAGAGACTGAGAGAGAAAGAGAGAAAGAGAAAAGAAGGAGAGGGGGAGAGAGAGAGAGAGAGGGAGAGGGGGAGAGAGAAAGAGAGAAAGAATGAGAGGGGGAGAGGGAGAGAAAGAGAGAAAGAAGGAGAGGGGGAGAGAGGGAGAGAAAAGAGAGAAAGAAGGAGAGGGGGAGAGGGAGAGAGAAAGAGAGAAAGAAGGAGAGGGGGAGAGGGAGAGAGAAAGAGAGAAAGAAGGAGAGGGGGAGAGAGAGGGAGAGAGAGAAGGGGGAGAGAGAAAGAGAGAAAGAAGGAGAGGGGGAGAGGGAGAGAGAAAGAGAGAAAGAAGGAGAGGGGGAGAGAGAGGGAGAGAGAGAGAGGGGGGAGAGAGAAAGAGAGAAAGAAGGAGAGGGGGGAGAGGGAGAGAGAAAGAGAGAAAGAAGGAGAGAGAGAGAGGCAGAGTTAGTGAGAGTGACTCAATCTGTGAATGATGGCCAAGCCACTTCACACACACACACACACACACACACACACACACACACACACACACACACACACACACACACACACACACACACACACACACACACACACACACACACACACACACACACACACACACACACACACACACCCTGAAGCAGTGATTATGGTGTTGGGCAGCAGTGGGAGCTGGGAGCTGGTCTGTCATTAGTGTGGTTAATCACAACTCTGCTCCGCGTGAAGCTCTCCACCCTCCAGAGACAGGCTGATGAGCTGTGAGCCGTGCCCAGTCTATGTTGCCCCAGCCTGGGCTATGGCGGCTCCCCCGGCCCCCTGCCTGGTCCAGCCACGGACACTAATCTATAACTCCACTCTGGAGCACGGGGCTAAGGCTCTGCCTGCAGGACAGAGAGACGCTATGCATTCTAATGACACAGACACAACTGCAGACACACACACACCTGCAGACACACACACACAACTGCAGACACACACACACACCTGCAGACACACACACACACACCTGCAGACACATACACACCTGCAGACACATACACACCTGCAGACACACACACACCTGCAGACACACACACACCTGCAGACACACACACACACCTGCAGACACACACACACCTGCAGACACATACAAACACACACTAACAGAGACACACTTACAGAAACACACAGGCTTCCAGATCAGTGTCTGGCTTCTAATATGAGTTATCTCCACTTGGCTAACCAGACCATCACACCAGCACTCTACATCCCAACCAAACAACAAACTTGTCCCACTGCGGTCGGTTAGACCGTTAACCACTGACCTTAAGCCTTATTGGCCAGGCCCTGACCTCAGACCAGGGTTAGTGACCAACCCCAGAGTGGAGCGTAGAGCTTAATGGCTGTGGGGCGCTGAAGGACCATGAAGGGTTGTGAGAGGAAACCTCTAGCTGTGACCCTCCCTCCCCCAGGACCGAGAGCAGACCTCCTCCGTACCGTCTTTCCCTGTGCCCGGTGTCACGCCTTGGTCTTAGTATTTTGTGTTTTCGTTATATATTTGGTCAGGCCAGGGTGTGACATGGGTTTATTTTGTTGTGTTTCGTATTGGGGTTTTGTAGGCATTGGGATTGCGGCTGAGTAGGGGTGTCGTTGTCTCTGATTGGGAACCATATTTAGGTAGCCTGGGTTTCACTGTGTTTTGTGGGTGATTGTTCCTGTCTCTGTGTTTGTTTTCACTAGATAGGCTGTATAGGTTTTCACGTTCCGTTTGTTGTTTTGTTACTTAGCTATTTTATGTATCGTTCTATTTTATTAAAGAACATGAGTAACCACCACGCTGCATTTTGGTCCGACTCTCTTTCAACAGACGAACGCCATAACACCCGGGACACATTCATACACATTCACACCAGCGGAGGCTGCTGAGGGGAGGACGGCTCATAATAATGGCCCGAACTGAGAGAATGGAATGGCATCAAACACATCGAAACAATATGTTTTATACCTTTCCATTAATTCTGCTCCAGTCATTACCACGAGCCCATGCTCCCCAAATAAGTTGCCACCAACCTCCTGTGATTGACACATTTGGGATGTGAGGCGTCCCCAGAAATGAGAGGAGTGTGACTCCCAGTGTTGGTGAAGCTACTCTGAAAGTAGAGTTTACCTAGATACCAATTACTTCACACTGCAAGAAGTGAAGCTACATTAGAGCTATAGTTTCCTGAACTAAAGTTACTTTGAAAAAGTAGTTCACTACATCCAAACTACTTTGTGACAAATGATCATATGTACATCTGGAATGTCATCAACTAGAAATTGCAAGAACATTACACTTTGGGGTCATATGTTAACAGAATGTGTAATTTAACCTATTAAACACAAAAACACTGTTTCATGTGAGAATTAGGCAGTTATGATACCGAAAAATAAAGGAAATGATTTCCTACTTCACCCATATTTTCGTTTCTTTTTGCAAAGTTGCAGTAGTTAGCTATACCACTACATGACAAAAAGTAAAAAACCAAGATTTTATTTTAATTCAACTACCACCAAGCTACTGCAAAATGTAGTTAAATTACTAGTTGAACTACATATAGTTCACTATTCCCCAACACTGACTCCCTTAGTGAGCGATTGGCTGGTCCTCCTCTATTCCACAGTCCCCTGTGAGCTCATTAGCCCTAATCAGCAACCCCCGCCCCTCACCCTACACACACATTACACTCTCCATCAACAGTTTATGTGCGTGTGTATGAGTGTTAAAGGACGATGAAGGTCAGAGAGACCCATGGGTACCTCCAGTCTCCCCCCACAGCCCTCTGCAGTAGACGGAGACAGAAGGGGGAGGGAAAAGAGCTGAAAAAGAGGAGACAGGTGGGTGGAGAAAATAATGTGCTAAATTAGTATAGGCCTAATGACTCTGTGTATCTAAGAGTGACCTGGGACCAGAGAGACCAGAGATAAATCAGAGAGAGACCAGAGAGACCAGAGATAGACCAGAAAGAGACCAGAGGGAGACCAGAGAGAGACCAGAGGAAGACCAGAGAGAGACCAGAAAGAGAGACCAGAGAGAGACAAGAGAGAGACCAGAGGGAGACCAGAGAGAGAGACCAGAGAGAGACCAGAAAGAGACCAGAGGGAGACCAGAGGGAGACCAGAGAGAGAGACCAGAGAGAGAGACCGGAGGGAGACAAGAGAGAGACCAGCGAGAGAGACCAGAGAGAGACCAGAGAAAGACCAGAGAGAGACCAGAGAGAGAGACCAGAGAGAGACAAGAGAGAGACCAGAGAGAGACCAGAGAGAGACCAGAGAGAGACCAGAGAAAGACCAGAGAGAGACCAGAGAGAGAGACCAGAGAGAGACCAGAGAGAGAGACCAGAGAGAGACCAGAGAGAAAGACCAGAGAGAGACCAGAGAGAGACCAGAGAGAGACCAGAGAGAGAGACCAGAGAGAGACCAGAGAGAGACCGGAAAGAGAGACCAGAGATAGATCAGAAAGACGAGAGAGAGACCGCAGAGGGACCGGAAAGAGACAAGACAGACCAGTCAGTGAGAATCTTTGTAAGAAGTCGTCAGGTTAGTCTTACTGGACTAGAACGGCCTGAGACATAATAACCTGTGGCCCACAACATCATTATCTCTCCCTCTCTCTATTTTCTGTCCTTTCTAGTCTCTGTCTGTCCCTCCCTCCTGGTCCTTTTCCCTCACCCCATTCTTCCCTCTCTCCGCATCTCTCTGCCATGTAGCAGTGATCATAGCTGAATGAACCTGTAGAGTCTTAATCAGAGCCTTGGCAGAAACATCCCTTACACCGCCCCAATCATCTCCTATACCCACACACAAACACACATGCACACACTAAACAAACACGCATCCTTAATGTGACACCAATCATCTCCTCTTCATCTCAGTGAGCGCCCCACCCCAAAATAACACACGACACACCATCCTCTCCACTCAATCAGCTTCAACAGTGTGTGTTTGTGTTGAGGGGGGGTGGGGGGGATTCATTTCTCTATTTATCTCAGTGACCTGAATTAAAGTGTAACCTCCCTCCCCTTCCCCCTCTCCCGTCAGGGTAGTGTGTGTATTGATAATGGCCATTAGCATATTTATGATCATTGCCAGCCTCGTATTGTTTGCGTGGAACATTAATCATCATCTGATGCCTGGCAACTGACAGCTCAATCTAACAGGCCATCACTGGGCACACACACACACACACACACACACACACACACACACACACACACACACACACACACACACACACACACACACACACACACACACACACACACACACACACACACACACACACACACACACACACACACACACACACACACACACACACACATACTCTCTCATGTTGAGGAGGAGGGCATTGTCTAATGGCTAACACACACACACAGACTTCAACACATTGACAAACCAGACTAACAGACTGGCATTGTCTTTCTGCAGTTAACACACACACACATAAACACACACACAGACTTCAACACACAGACTTCAACACATTGACAAACCAGACTAACAGACTGGCATTGTCTTTCTGCAGTTAACACACACACACATAAACACACACACAGACTTCAACACACAGACTTCAACACATTGACAAACCAGACTAACAGACTGGCATTGTCTTTCTGCAGCTAACACACACATATCCACACACACACACACGCGCAAACATATACACAAGAAGACATGCATTGTCTTTCTGCAGCTAACACACACATATCCACACACACAGTGATTGACGTTCACCCCGGTGTGTGTAATCATGTGAGGTTGTTCTCTCCAGCTGAGACGAGGGCTCGCTGGCATCACGGTTGGCGTGCTGATGGTCCCTCTGTACCAGGCTGGGCCCACTGCTCCCCCAATCAGCCTCAAACCCCCCCCCCCTGATGCCCGCATGCACCACATCCCTCCCTATCCCACCCCAGTACCCATGCCTAAGGCAAGTCTCCACAAATAACCCCCACCCGGGGTGTTTAACTAAGCATCGGGTGTGAGCTTAGCACAGAGAGGTTAGTAGGTGTGTATGCAGACACATGAGGTAGAGGAAGACTGAGGTTAGCTTCCTCCACCGCTTCTCCTCCCTCCCTCTCTTGTCCTCTTCATCCCTACCCCCATCCATCCCTTCTCCTCCTCCTCATCCCTACCCCCATCCATCCCTTCTCCTCCTCCTCATCCCTACCCCCATCCATCCCTTCTCCTCCTCCTCCTAATCCCTACCCCCATCCATCCCTTCTCCTCCTCCTCCTCATCCCTACCCCCATCCATCCCTTCTCCTCCTCCTCCTCCTCATCCCTACCCCATCCATCCCTTCTCCTCCTCCTCCTCCTCCTCATCCCTACTCCCATCCATCCCTTCTCCTCCTCCTCCTCATCCCTACCCCATCCATCCCTTCTCCTCCTCCTCCTCCTCATCCTTACCCCATCCATCCCTTCTCCTCCTCCTCCTCATCCCTACCCCCATCCATCCCTTCTCCTTCTCCTCCTCATCCCTACCCCGCTCCATCCCTATCCCCCTCCTCCTCCTCCTCATCCCTACCCCCTCCATCCCTACCCTCCTCCTCCTCATCCCTACCCCCTCCATCCCTACCCTCCTCCCTCCATCCCAACCTTCCATCCCTACCCTCGTACCCTCCTACCCTCCATCCCTACCCTCCTCCCTCCATCCCTGCCCTCCTCCCTCCATCCCTACCCTCCTACCCTCCATCCCTACCCTCCTCCCTCCCTACCCTCCTCCATCTCTCCATCCCTAACCCCATCCAACCCTTCCCCTTCTCCTCCCTACCCCCTCCATCCCTACCCTCCTCATCCCTACCCCCTCCATCCCTACCCTCCTCCTCATCACTACCCCTCCATCCTTACCCTCCTCCTCCTCATCTCTATCCCCTCCATCCCTACCCTCCTCCCCCTCATCCCTACCCCCTCCATCCCTACCCTCCTCCTCCTCATCCCTACCCCCTCCATCCCTACCCTCCTCCCTCACTCTATCCCTACCCCCTCCATCCCTACCCTCCTCCCTCCCTCCATCTCTACCCTCCTCCCTCCCTCCATCCTTACCCTCTATTCCTACCCTCCATCCCTACCCTCCTCCCTCCATCCCTACCCTCTATTCCTACCCTCCATCCCTACCCTCCTCCCCCTCATCCCTACCCCCTCCCATCCCTACCCTCCTCCTCCTCATCCCTACCCCCTCCATCCCTACCCTCCTCCCTCACTCTATCCCTACCCCCCTAAATCCCTACCCTCCTCCCTCCCTCCATCCCTACCCTCCTCCCTCCCTCCATCCTTACCCTCTATTCCTACCCTCCATCCCTACCCTCCTCCCTCCATCCCTACCCTCTATTCCTACCCTCCATCCCTACCCTGCTCCCTCCATCCCTACCCCCTCCATCCCTACCCTCCTCCCTCCCTCCATCTCTACCCTCCTCCCTCCCTCCATCCTTACCCTCTATTCCTACCCTCCATCCCTACCCTCCTCCCTCCATCCCTACCCTCTATTCCTACCCTCCATCCCTACCCTCCTCCCCCTCATCCCTACCCCCTCCATCCCTACCCTCCTCCTCCTCATCCCTACCCCCTCCATCCCTACCCTCCTCCTCCTCATCCCTACCCCCTCCATCCCTACCCTCCTCCCTCCATCCCAACCTTCCATCCCTACCCTCGTACCCTCCTACCCTCCATCCCTACCCTCCTCCCTCCATCCCTGCCCTCCTCCCTCAATCCCTACCCTCCTACCCTCCATCCCTACCCTCCTCCCTCCCTACCCTCCTCCATCTCTCCATCCCTAACCCCATCCAACCCTTCCCCTTCTCCTCCCTACCCCCTCCATCCCTACCCTCCTCATCCCTACCCCCTCCATCCCTACCCTCCTCCTCATCACTACCCCCTCCATCCTTACCCTCCTCCTCCTCATCTCTATCCCCTCCATCCCTACCCTCCTCCCCTCATCCCTACCCCCTCCATCCCTACCCTCCTCCTCCTCATCCCTACCCCCTCCATCCCTACCCTCCTCCCTCACTCTATCCCTACCCCCTCCATCCCTACCCTCCTCCCTCCCTCCATCTCTACCCTCCTCCCTCCCTCCATCCTTACCCTCTATTCCTACCCTCCATCCCTACCCTCCTCCCTCCATCCCTACCCTCTATTCCTACCCTCCATCCCTACCCTCCTCCCCCTCATCCCTACCCCCTCCATCCCTACCCTCCTCCTCCTCATCCCTACCCCCTCCATCCCTACCCTCCTCCCTCACTCTATCCCTACCCCCTAAATCCCTACCCTCCTCCCTCCCTCCATCCCTACCCTCCTCCCTCCCTCCATCCTTACCCTCTATTCCTACCCTCCATCCCTACCCTCCTCCCTCCATCCCTACCCTCTATTCCTACCCTCCATCCCTACCCTGCTCCCTCCATCCCTACCTCCCTCCATCCCTACCCTCCTCCTCCTCATCCCTACCCCCATCCATCCCTTCTCCTCCTCATCCCTACCCCGCTCCATCCCTACCCCCTCCTCCTCCTCATCCCTACCCCCTCCATCCCTGCTGATGGTCCCTCTGTACCAGGCTGGGCCCACTGCTCCCCCAAACAGCCTCAACCCCCCCCTGATGCCCGCATGCACCACATCCCTCCCTATCCCACCCCAGTACCCATGCCCAAGGCAAGTCTCCACAAATAACCCCCACCCGGGGTGTTTAACTAAGCATCGGGTGTGAGCTTAGCACAGAGAGGTTAGTAGGTGTGTATGCAGACACATGAGGTAGAGGAAGACTGAGGTTAGCTTCCTCCACCGCTTCTCCTCCATCCCTCTCTTGTCCTCTTCATCCCTACCCCATCCATACCTTCTCCTCCTCCTCATCCCTACCCCCATCCATCCCTTCTCCTCCCCCTCCTCATCCCTACCCCCATCCATCCCTTCTCCTCCTCCTCCTCCTCATCCCTACCCCCATTCATCCCTTCTCCTCCTCCTCCTCATCCCTACCCCATCCATCCCTTCTCCTCCTCCTCCTCATCCCTACCCCTATCCATCCCTTCTCCTCCTCCTCCTCCTCATCCCTACCCCCATCCATCCCTTCTCCTCCTCCTCTTCATCCCTACCCCCATCCATCCCTTCTCCTCCTCCTCCTCCTCATCCCTACCCCATCCATCCCTTCTCCTCCTCCTCCTCATCCCTACTCCCATCCATCCCTTCTCCTCCTCCTCCTCATCCCTACCCCCATCCATCCCTTCTCCTCCTCCTCATCCCTACCCCATCCATCCCTTCTCCTCCTCCTCTTCATCCCTACTCCCATCCATCCCTTCTCCTCCTCCTCCTCCTCATCCCTACCCCCATCCATCCCTTCTCCTCCTCCTCCTCATCCATCCATCCCTTCTCCTCCTCCTCCTCATCCATACCCCCATCCATCCCTTCTCCTCCTCTCCTCTCCTCCTCATCCCTACCCCCATCCATCCCTTCTCCTCCTCCTCTTCATCCCTACTCCCATCCATCCCTTCTCCTCCTCCTCCTCATCCCTACCCCCATCCATCCCTTCTCCTCCTCCTCTTCATCCCTACCCCCATCCATCCCTTCTCCTCCTCCTCCTCATCCCTACCCCATCCATCCCTTCTCTTCCTCCTCCTCATCCCTACCCCCATCCATCCCTTCTCCTCCTCCTCCTCATCCCTACCCCCATCCATCCCTTCTCCTTCTCCTCCCCATCCCTACCCCTTCCATCCCTACCCTCCTCCTCCTCATCCCTACCCTCCATTCCTACCCTCCTCCCTCCATCCCAACCCTCCTACCCTCCATCCCTACCATCCTACCCTCCATCCCTACCCTCCTCCCTCCCTACCCTCCTCCATCTCTCCATCCCTAACCCCCTCCATCCCTACGCTCATCCTCATCCCTACCCCCTCCATCCCTACCCTCCTCCTCCTCATCCCTACCCCCTCCATCCCTACCCTCCTCCCTCACTCTATCCCCCTCCATCCCTACCCTCCTCCCTCCCTCCATCCCTACCCGCCTCCCTCCCTCCATCCTTACCCTCTATTCCTACCCTCCATCCCTACCCTGCTCCCTCCATCCCTACCTCAGAACCTCTCTCCCCTATTCTGCCTGCCACTCTGGGAGACAGCCTGTGACCTCTCTCCTCTGTTCTGCCTGCCACTCTGGGAGACAGCCTGCGACCTCTCTCCCCTATTCTGCCTGCCACTCTGGGAGACAGCCTGTGACCTCTCTCCTCTGTTCTGCCTGCCACTCTGGGAGACAGCCTGTGACCTCTCTCCCCTGTTCTGCCTGCCACTCTGGGAGACAGCCTGTGACCTCTCTCCTCTGTTCTGCCTGCCACTCTGGGAGACAGCCTGTGACCTCTCTCCTCTGTTCTGCCTGCCACTCTGGAAGACAGCCTGTGACCTCTCTCCCCTGTTCTGCCTGCCACTCTGGGAGACAGCCTGTGAACTCTCTCCTCTGTTCTGCCTGCCACTCTGGAAGACAGCCTGTGACCTCTCTCCCCTGTTCTGCCTGCCACTCTGGGAGACAGCCTGTGACCTCTCTCCCCTGTTCTGCCTGCCACTCTGGGAGACAGCCTGTGACCTCTCTCCTCTGTTCTGCCTGCCACTCTGGGAGACAGCCTGTGACCTCTCTCCCCTGTTCTGCCTGCCACTCTGGGAGACAGCCTGTGACCTCTCTCCTCTGTTCTGCCTGCCACTCTGGAAGACAGCCTGTGACCTCTCTCCTCTGTTCTGCCTGCCACTCTGGAAGACAGCCTGTGACCTCTCTCCCCTATTCTGCCTGCCACTC
>NC_060188.1:2500-42500 GCF_021184085.1 Oncorhynchus gorbuscha
TAGAGTACTGCACACACTATAATTACTGAGGTTTAAATATATAGAGTACTGTACACACTACAATTACTGAGGTTTAAATATATAGAGTACTGTACACACTACAATTACTGAGGTTTAAATATATAGAGTACTGTACACACTACAATTACTGAGGTTTAAATATATAGAGTACTGTACACACTACAATTACTGAGGTTTAAATATATAGAGTACTGTACACACTACAATTAATGAGGTTTAAATATATAGAGTACTGCACATACTACAATTAATGAGGTTTAAATATATAGAGTACTGTACACACTACAATTAATGAGGTTTAAATATATAGAGTACTGTACACACTACAATTACTGAGGTTTAAATATATAGAGTACTGTACACTACAATTACTGAGGTTTAAATATATAGAGTACTGCACATACTACAATTACTGAGGTTTAAATATATAAAGTACTGTACACACTACAATTACTGAGGGTTAAATATATAGAGTACTGTACACACTACAATTACTGAGGTTTAAATATATAGAGTACTGTACACACTATAATTACTGAGGTTTAAATATATAGAGTACTGCACACACTATAATTAATGAGGTTTAAATATATAGAGTACTGTACACTACAATTACTGAGGTTTAAATATATAGAGTACTGTACACACTACAATTACTGAGGTTTAAATATATAGAGTACTGTACACACTACAATTACTGAGGTTTAAATATATAGAGTACTGTACACACTACAATTACTGAGGTTTAAATATATAGAGTACTGTACACACTACAATTACTGAGGTTTAAATATATAGAGTACTGTACACACTACAATTACTGAGGTTTAAATATATAGAGTACTGTACACACTACAATACTGAGGTTTAAATATATAGAGTACTGTTACACACTACAATTACTGAGGTTTAAATATATAGAGTACTGTACACACTACAATTACTGAGGTTTAAATATATAGAGTACTGTACACACTACAATTACTGAGGTTTAAATATATAGAGTACTGTACACACTACAATTACTGAGGTTTAAATATATAGAGTACTGTACACACTACAATTACTGAGGTTTAAATATATAGAGTACTGTACACACTACAATTAATGAGGTTTAAATATATAGAGTACTGCACATACTACAATTAATGAGGTTTAAATATATAGAGTACTGTACACACTACAATTACTGAGGTTTAAATATATAGAGTACTGTACACACTACAATTACTGAGGTTTAAATATATAGAGTACTGTACACACTACACTACTGAGGTTTAAATATATAGAGTACTGTACACACTACAATTACTGAGGTTTAAATATATAGAGTACTGTACACACTACAATTACTGAGGTTTAAATATATAGAGTACTGTACACACTACAATTACTGAGGTTTAAATATATAGAGTACTGTACACACTACAATTACTGAGGTTTAAATATATAGAGTACTGTACACACTACACTACTGAGGTTTAAATATAGAGTACTGTACACACTACGGTTACTGAGGTTTAAATATATAGAGTACTGTACACACTACAATTACTGAGGTTTAAATATATAGAGTACTGTACACACTACAATTACTGAGGTTTAAATATATAGAGTACTGTACACACTACAATTACTGAGGTTTAAATATATAGAGTACTGTACACACTACAATTAATGAGGTTTAAATATATAGAGTACTGCACATACTACAATTAATGAGGTTTAAATATATAGAGTACTGTACACACTACAATTACTGAGGTTTAAATATATAGAGTACTGTACACACTACAATTACTGAGGTTTAAATATATAGAGTACTGTACACACTACACTACTGAGGTTTAAATATATAGAGTACTGTACACACTACAATTACTGAGGTTTAAATATATAGAGTACTGTACACACTACAATTACTGAGGTTTAAATATATAGAGTACTGTACACACTACAATTACTGAGGTTTAAATATATAGAGTACTGTACACACTACAATTACTGAGGTTTAAATATATAGAGTACTGTACACACTACACTACTGAGGTTTAAATATATAGAGTACTGTACACACTACGGTTACTGAGGTTTAAATATATAGAGTACTGTACACACTACAATTACTGAGGTTTAAATATATAGAGTACTGTACACACTACAATTACTGAGGTTTAAATATATAGAGTACTGTACACACTACAATTACTGAGGTTTAAATATATAGAGTACTATACACACTACGGTTACTGAGGTTTAAATATATAGAGTACTGTACACACTACAATTACTGAGGTTTAAATATATAGAGTACTGTACACACTACAATTACTGAGGTTTAAATATATAGAGTACTGTACACACTACAATTACTGAGGTTTAAATATATAGAGTACTGTACACACTACAATTACTGAGGTTTAAATATATAGAGTACTGTACACACTACAATTACTGAGATTTAAAATAAGCTCAACTGGACACCTTAATGAGGCAGTGAATGAACTGAGAGAGAAAGCAGGGCAACATTCTACGCCATTAAGAAAACTATTCAAATTGAAATACCTATTAAAATGTGTCTAAAACTAATTGAATGTGTCATTGAACTAATTGTACTTCAAGCCAGTGAGGTGTGGGGTCCACTTATCAAAACTACACCTCTCTGATGAGGATAGGCTACTCGTCCTGTTGGGGGAGGACGCAGAGAGCCAGTGAGGTGTGGGGTCCACTTATCAAAACTACACCTCTCTGATGAGGATAGGCTACTCGTCCTGTTGGGGGAGGACGCAGAGAGCCAGTGAGGTGTGGGGTCCACTTATCAAAACTACACCTCTCTGATGAGGACAGGCTACCCGTCCTGTTGGGGGAGGACGCAGAGAGCCGTGGGTTGGCAGACCACTACATTGAAGACCTCTCTGATGAGGATAGGCTACCCGTCCTGTTGGGGGAGGACACACAGAGCTGTGGGTTGGCAGCGCACTACATTGAAGACCTCTCTGATGAGGACAGGCTACCCGTCCTGTTGGGGGAGGACGCAGAGAGCTGTGGGTTGGCAGACCACTACATTGAAGACCTCTCTGATGAGGATAGGCTACCCGTCCTGTTGGGGGAGGACGCAGAGAGCTGTGGGTTGGCAGCGCACTACATTGAAGACCTCTCTGATGAGGATAGGCTACCCGTCCTGTTGGGGGAGGACGCAGAGAGCTGTGGGTTGGCAGACCACTACATTGAAGACCTCTCTGATGAGGACAGGCTACCCGTCCTGTTGGGGGAGGACGCACAGAGCTGTGGGTTGGCAGACCACTACATTGAAGACCTCTCTGATGAGGATAGGCTACCCGTCCTGTTGGGGGAGGACGCAGAGAGCTGTGGGTTGGCAGACCACTACATTGAAGACCTCTCTGATGAGGATAGGCTACCCGTCCTGTTGGGGGAGGACGCAGAGAGCTGTGGGTTGGCAGACCACTACATTGCTGCCTGACATAAGATGAGGGACCGTGTCTGACAGACCAATCAACCTGCACATGTCCTCTACTGTATTCCTATTGTTGAATGTATGGTTATTTTGACACTTGATTATTTTGACACCTGGTTATTTTGACACTTGGTCCAGAGTAAGCTTTGGCAATATGTACATTGTTACGTCATGCCAATAAAACAAATTGAACTGAATTGAATTGAGAGACAGAGAGAGAGAGAGAGAGAGAGAGAGAGAGAGAGAGAGAGAGAGAGAGAGAGAGAGAGAGAGAGAGAGAGAGAAAGAGAGAGAGAGAGAGAGAGAGAGAGAGAGAGAGAGAGAGAGAGAGAGAGAGAGAGAGAGAGAGAGAGACACAGAGAGATAGAGAAAGAGAGACACACAGAAAGATAGAGAAAGACACACATCTCACCCCTCCATCTCCTCCCTCCATCTCATCCCTCCATCTCCTCCCTCCATCTCATCCCTCCATCTCCTCCCTTCATCTCCTCCCTCCATCTCATCTCTCTATCCTCCTGTCATCTCCTCCCTCCATCTCCTCCCTCCATCTCACCCCTCCATCTCATCCCTCCATCTCCTCCCTCCATCTCCTCCCTCCATCTCACCCCTCCATCTCATCCCTCCATCTCATCCCTCCATCTCCTCCCTCCATCTCATCCCTCCATCTCCTCCCTTCATCTCCTCCCTCCATCTCATCTCTCTATCCTCCTGTCATCTCCTCCCTCCATCTCCTCCCTCCATCTCCTCCCTCCATCTCCTCCCTCCATCTCATCTCTCTATCCTCCTGTCATCTCATCCCTCCATCTCATCCCTCCATCTCCTCCCTCCATCTCCTCCCTCCATCTCATCCCTCCATCTCCTCCCTCCATCTCCTCCTCCATCTCATCCCTCCATCTCATCCCTCCATCTCCTCCCTCCATCTCCTCCTCCATCTCATCTCTCTATCTCCTCCCTCCATCTCATCCCTCCATCTCATCCCTCCATCTCACCCCTCCATCTCATCCCTCCATCTCCTCCTCCATCTCCTCCCTCCATCTCCTCCTCCATCTCATCTCTCTATCTCCTCCCTCCATCTCATCCCTCCATCTCCTCCCTCCATCTCATCCCTCCATCTCCTCCCTTCATCTCCTCCCTCCATCTCATCCCTCCATCTCCTCCCTCCATCTCATCCCTCCATCTCATCCCTCCATCTCCTCCCTCCATCTCATCCCTCCATCTCATCCCTCCATCTCCTCCCTCCATCTCCTCCCTCCATCTCATCCCTCCATCTCATCTCTCTATCTCCTCCCTCCATCTCATCCCTCCATCTCACCCCTCCATCTCATCCCTCCATCTCATCTCTCTATCCTCCTGTCATCTCTGTGCCCTGCTGAGGGAATTAACTTCATTATTTAAAGGAGGGATCATAATCACTGTTAAAAGAGAGATGGAGGAGTTGACCCACTTAAAGACTGGAGGACTAGAGGAGTGTGTCTCTTCGTTGTCTTTATAAAGCACCTACATCTCTCCTCCCTGCCCTGCGACAACCCTCTTTTTCTCAATGTGTCTCTACCCATTCTATTCACACACACACACACACACACCGGGGGGGGGTTAGAAAGAGCTGCATGATGGGACCAGGTGGGTAGGGAGAGCTGCAGGACGACCACAGAATCCCCTATTGGCTTTACAGCGTGTGTGTGTGTGTGTGTGTGTGTGTGTGTGTGTGTGTGTGTGTGTGTGTGTGTGTGTGTGTGTGTGTGTGTGTGTGTGTGTGTGTGTGTGTGTGTGTGTGTGTGTGTGTGTGTGTGTGTGTGTGTGTGTGTGTGTGTGTGTGTGTGTGTGTGTGTGTGTGTGTGTGTGTGTGTGTGTGTGTGTGTGTGTGTAGGTATCTCTACCTATTCATTGGTATTTGAATAGGATCCTGAAAGCAGCGGCTACTCGTCCTCTTCTTCTCCACACAGAACAGGAGACATGTAACACAATACAGGACGTCAATAGACAAGAACAGCTCAAGGACGGAACTACATCACAAACTATCAGAACACAGAACATAATACAGAACACAGAACACAGAACATAATACAGAACACAGAACACAGAACACACAGAACAGAACACAGAACACAGAACACAGAACATAATACAGGACATCAATAGACAAGAACAGCTCAAGGACAGAACTACATCACAAACTATCAGAACACAGAACATAATACAGAACACAGAACACAGAACACACAGAACATAATACAGAACACAGAACACAGAACATAATACAGGACATCAATAGACAAGAACAGCTCAAGGACAGAACTACATCACAAACTATCAGAACACAGAACATAATACAGAACACAGAACACAGAACATAATACAGAACACAGAACACAGAACACAGAACATAATACAGAACACAGAACACAGAACACAGAACATAATACAGAACACAGAACACAGAACATAATACAGAACACAGAACACAGAACACAGAACATAATACAGGACATCAATAGACAAGAACAGCTCAAGGACAGAACTACATCACAAACTATCAGAACACAGAACATAATACAGAACACAGAACACAGAACATAATACAGAACACAGAACACAGAACACAGAACATAATACAGAACACAGAACACAGAACATAATACAGAACACAGAACACAGAACACAGAACATAATACAGGACATCAATAGACAAGAACAGCTCAAGGACAGAACTACATCACAAACTATCAGAACACAGAACACAGAACACAGAACACAGAACACAGAACATAATACAGAACACAGAACACAGAACACAGAACATAATACAGAACACAGAACACAGAACATAATACAGAACACAGAACACAGAACACAGAACATAATACAGGACATCAATAGACAAGAACAGCTCAAAGACAGAACTACATCACAAACTATCAGAACACAGAACACAGAACACAGAACATAATACAGAACACAGAACACAGAACATAATACAGAACACAGAACACAGAACACAGAACATAATACAGAACACAGAACACAGAACACAGAACATAATACAGAACACAGAACACAGAACACAGAACATAATACAGAACACAGAACACAGAACATAATACAGAACACAGAACACAGAACACAGAACATAATACAGGACATCAATAGACAAGAACAGCTCAAGGACAGAACTACATCACAAACTATCAGAACACAGAACACAGAACACAGAACATAATACAGAACACAGAACACAGAACATAATACAGAACACAGAACACAGAACACAGAACATAATACAGAACACAGAACACAGAACATAATACAGAACACAGAACACAGAACACAGAACATAATACAGGACATCAATAGACAAGAACAGCTCAAGGACAGAACTACATCACAAACTATCAGAACACAGAACACAGAACACAGAACATCATACAGAACACAGAACACAGAACATAATACAGAACACAGAACACAGAACACAGAACATAATACAGAACACAGAACACAGAACATAATACAGAACACAGAACACAGAACACAGAACATAATACAGGACATCAATAGACAAGAACAGCTCAAGGACAGAACTACATCACAAACTATCAGAACACAGAACACAGAACACAGAACATCATACAGAACACAGAACACAGAACATAATACAGAACACAGAACACAGAACACAGAACATAATACAGAACACAGAACACAGAACATAATACAGAACACAGAACACAGAACATAATACAGAACACAGAACACAGAACACAGAACATAATACAGGACATCAATAGACAAGAACAGCTCAAGGACAGAACTACATCACAAACTATCAGAACACAGAACATAATACAGAACACAGAACACAGAACATAATACAGAACACAGAACACAGAACACAGAACATAATACAGAACACAGAACACAGAACATAATACAGAACACAGAACACAGAACACAGAACATAATACAGGACATCAATAGACAAGAACAGCTCAAGGACAGAACTACATCACAAACTATCAGAACACAGAACACAGAACACAGAACATCATACAGAACACAGAACACAGAACATAATACAGAACACAGAACACAGAACACAGAACATAATACAGAACACAGAACACAGAACATAATACAGAACACAGAACACAGAACACAGAACATAATACAGGACATCAATAGACAAGAACAGCTCAAGGACAGAACTACATACCGTTTTAAAGAGACATGTAACCTACATATCAATACACACAAACTATCTACTGTAGGTCCAACAGGGGAGAGGCGTTGTGTCGTGAGGTTTTGCTTTATCTGTTTTCTGAAACCAGGTTTACTGTTTATTTGAGCAATATTAGATGGAAGGAAGATCCATGCAATAAGGGCTCTATATAATACTGTACGTTTATCTTGAATTTGTTCTGGATTTGGGGACTGTGAAAAGACCCCTGGTGGCATGTCTGGTGGGGTAAGTGTGTGTGTGTGTGTGTGTGTGTGTGTCAGAGCTGTGTGTAAGTTTGGGATATTCAACACATTAATGTTTCTTATAAACAGAAGTGATGTAGTCAGTCTCTCCTCCTCTTAGCCAAGACTGTATAGTATTAATATCAGCCCTCTGATTACAATAAAGAGCAGAATGTGCTGCTCTGTTCTGGGCCAGATGCAGCTTAACTAGGTCTTTCTTTATAGCACTTGACTACGACTGGACAATAATCAAGATGAGATAAAACTAGAGGACTTGTGGAGTGTGGTGTTAAAAAATCAGAGCATCTCTTTATTACTGACAGACCTTTCCCCATCTTTACAACCATTGAAATCGAAATGTTTTGACCATGACAGTTTACAATCTAAGGGAACGCCAAGTAATTTAGTCTCCTCAACTTGTTCAACAGCCACACCATTCATTACCAGATTCAGCTGAGGTCGATACCTTAAGGAATGATTTGTACCAAATACAAAACGCTCTTAGTTTTAGAGATGTTCAAGGACCAGTTTATTACTGGCCACCCATTTCCAAAACAGACTGCAACTCTTTGTTAAGGGTTTCAGTGACTTCATTAGCTGACACATACTGTATATGGTTGAATCATCAGCGTACATGGAGACACGCTTTGTTTAATGCCAGAGGTTAAAAAAAATAGAAAAGGGTAGAGGGCCTAGAGTGCTGCCCTGTGGTACAATACACCCTACATATTGTTTAATGCCAGAGGCAGGTCAGTGGTAAAACAATAAATAAAAATTTAGAAAAGAGTAGAGGGCCTAGAGTGCTGCCCTGTGGTACACCACACCCGACATATTGTCAGGATATGCAACTGAAGGATAAATTATAGAGGACGCTTTAAAAAAGACAGCTTTTGTTATGAGGCTCTCCATCTCTCTATACCTCCTTCTACCACTATCTCTTCCCAGGAGAAGAATGTTTAATTTAAACATAGTGACAAGGAATGGAGGATAGAGAGAGAGGGGGAGAGAGTGGAATGAGAGAGAGAGTAAGAGAAATAGGGAGAGAGAGAGAGAGGGAAAGTGAGAGAGGGAGAGGAATGAGAGAGAGAGTGAGAGAGAGTGAGAGAGAGGGAGAGAGAGAGAGAGGGAGAGAGGGAGAGAGAGAGAGAGAGAGAGAGAGAGAAGAGGACACTTCCCTACCTCTCCTCTTCATCTCCTCTTCATATTTTCATCATTATTATAACTACGTCAATGAGAGGAAGAGAGGGAGGAGGAGGAGGAGGAGGAGGAGAAGAGGGTGAGATGGAGGAAGGGGAAAGGATGGATGAGCTGGTGAGGGAAGAGTGAAACAGAAGAAAGAGGGGAGGAAGATGGGTGGAGGTGTGGAGAAGGAGAATATTTAAACTCTATTTTATGAGGCATTGCATTTCTATTCACACGTAGAGCGATCTTTAAAGACTATCTCAGTGGTGTTCAACGTGGAAGAATTGTGATGTTTTATTTTCGTTTTTTGTTTTCATTTCAAAACAGGGGGCAACAGTGAGCACTATTACAGTAAAGTAGGACATTTTTTAAATATTTAAACTTTATTTAACAAGTCAGTTAAAAAAAGTATTTTACAATGACGGCCGGTTGTACAGCCTGGAATCGAACCAGGGTCTGTAGTGACCCTCTAGCTCTGAGAGGCAGTGCCTTAGACCACTGTGATATAGCCTGGAATCGAACCAGGGTGTTTGTAGAGACGCCTCTAGCTCTGAGAGGCAGTGCCTTAGACCACTGTGATACAGCCTGGATTGAAACCAGGGTGTTTGTAGAGACACCTCTAGCTCTGAGAGGCAGTGCCTTAGACCACGGTGATATAGCCTGGATTGAAACCAGGGTGTTTGTAGAGACACCTCTAGCTCTGAGAGGCAGTGCCTTAGACCGCTGTGATACAGCCTGGATTCAAACCAGGGTGTTTGTAGAGACGCCTCTAGCTCTGAGAGGCAGTGCCTTAGACCACTGTGGCAGACACTTATTTGATCAGGGATACTGAACGTTGCAGATGGTTGCAGATGCCTTATTGGGCATTCAGAACT
Source organism: Oncorhynchus gorbuscha (assembly GCF_021184085.1). NCBI lineage: Eukaryota > Metazoa > Chordata > Actinopteri > Salmoniformes > Salmonidae > Oncorhynchus > Oncorhynchus gorbuscha. The sequence goes on from NC_060188.1 coordinate 12,512, forward strand.
CTGAATCAGAAGTCTTCCTCTCAAGGTCCAGAACTCTGAATCAGAAGTCTTCCTCTCAAGGTCCAGAACTCTGAATCAGAAGTCTTCCTCTCAAGGTCCAGAACTCTGAATCAGAAGTCTTCCTCTCAAGGTCCAGAACTCTGAATCAGAAGTCTTCCTCTCAAGGTCCAGAAGTCTGAATCAGAAGTCTTCCTCTCAAGGTCCAGAACTCTGAATCAGAAGTCTTCCTCTCAAGGTCCAGAACTCTGAATCAGAAGTCTTCCTCTCAAGGTCCAGAACTCTGAATCAGAAGTCTTCCTCTCAAGGTCCAGAAGTCTGAATCAGAAGTCTTCCTCTCAAGGTTCAGAACTATGAATCAGAAGTCTTCCTCTCAAGGTTCAGAACTCTGAATCAGAAGTCTTCCTCTCAAGGTTCAGAACTCTGAATCAGAAGTCTTCCTCTCAAGGTCCGATGACGTACTAACCTGGGAAAGCAACTCATCGTTGTATAAACCCCGCCAAGCAGAATACAACGTTTTCTCTTCATTTAACATGAATAGAATAATTCTGATAAGGTTACATGCTGCTTCAAAAACACTTGTTTCTCTGACCCAGTACAGAGGTCTGGTGCTGACCCAGTAGAGGTCTGGTATTAACCCAGTACAGAGGTCTGGTATTAACCCAGTAGAGGTCTGGTATTAACCCAGTAGAGGTCTGGTATTAACCCAGTAGAGGTCTGGTATTAACCCAGTAGAGGTCTGGTATTAACCCAGTACAGAGGTCTGGTATTAACCCAGTACAGAGGTCTGGTATTAACCCAGTAGAGGTCTGGTATTAACCCAGTAGAGAGGTCTGGTATTAACCCAGTAGAGGTCTGGTATTAACCCAGTAGAGGTCTGGTATTAACCCAGTACAGAGGTCTGGTATTAACCCAGTAGAGGTCTGGTATTAACCCAGTAGAGGTCTGGTACTGACCCAGTACAGAGGTCTGGTATTAACCCAGTACAGAGGTCTGGTATTAACCCAGTAGAGGTCTGGTATTAACCCAGTAGAGGTCTGGTATTAACCCAGTAGAGGTCTGGTATTAACCCAGTACAGAGGTCTGGTATTAACCCAGTAGAGGTCTGGTATTAACCCAGTAGAGGTCTGGTATTAACCCAGTACAGAGGTCTGGTATTAACCCAGTACAGAGGTCTGGTATTAACCCAGTAGAGGTCTGGTATTAACCCAGTACAGAGGTCTGGTATTAACCCAGTACAGAGGTCTGGTATTAACCCAGTAGAGAGGTCTGGTATTAACCCAGTAGAGAGGTCTGGTATTAACCCAGTAGAGAGGTCTGGTATTAACCCAGTAGAGAGGTCTGGTATTAACCCAGTAGAGGTCTGGTATTAACCCAGTACAGAGGTCTGGTATTAACCCAGTACAGAGGTCTGGTATTAACCCAGTACAGAGGTCTGGTATTAACCCAGTAGAGAGGTCTGGTATTAACCCAGTAGAGGTCTGGTATTAACCCAGTAGAGGTCTGGTATTATCCCAGTACAGAGGTCTGGTATTAACCCAGTACAGAGGTCTGGTATTAACCCAGTACAGAGGTCTGGTATTAACCCAGTAGAGGTCTGGTATTAACCCAGTACAGAGGTCTGGTATTAACCCAGTACAGAGGTCTGGTATTAACCCAGTAGAGGTCTGGTATTAACCCAGTAGAGAGGTCTGGTATTAACCCAGTAGAGGTCTGGTATTAACCCAGTAGAGGTCTGGTATTAACCCAGTAGAGGTCTGGTATTAACCCAGTAGAGGTCTGGTAGTGGTTCTTAAGAGGGACTAAGGTGTCCTCTTGGTTCACCTGTTCAGGTACAGAACAGACTTTGCAGGTAAAAACCTGTTTCTCTCCCTCGGCCCTCTGGGATAGCTGACCTAACTGCCTGGGAGGTCTCTAGAGCTTTCAAACACACACACACACATATATATACACACACACACACTAAAACTCGACAGCCTCATCTGTCAACTCCGACCCTGAAAAACTGTCCCTTCCTCCTTCCCTCATCCATCTTCTCCTCCCTCCTCTCTACCGCAGCAAGACACACACTCACTCCTCAACACACACAAATGTCCATTCTCTCTCTCTCTCTGTCCCTCTCTCTCTCTGTCCCTCTATCTATCTATCTATCTCTCTCTCTCTCTCTCTCTCTCTCTCTCTCTCTCTCTCTCTCTCTCTCTCTCTCTCTCTCTCTCTCTCTCTCTCTCTCTGTCCCTCTATCTCTCTCTCTCTCTCTCTCTCTCTCTCTCTCTCTCTCTCTCTCTCTCTCTCTCTCTCTCTCTCTCTCTCTCTCTCTCTCTCTGATACACACACTCCTCTGTCCTCTCTGTCTCTCTCTGTCTCTCTCTCTCTCTCTCTCTCTCTCTCTCTCTCTCTCTCTCTCTCTCTCTCTCTCTCTCTCTCTCTCTCTCTCTCTCTCTCTCTCTCTCTCTCTCTCCTCAGATACACACACTCCTCCCTCTCTCTCCTATTTTTACCTCCTGTCCTGGTGTTCTGTAGAAGCTATAAAATAAAAAAACATGGGCCTCTTAACGCTACCAGTAGAACTAGAGCATTGAGTAGCTGGGACACACACACACACACACACACACACACACACACACACACACACACACACACACACACACACACACACACACAACAGGACATCACTTTCTCTATAGTACTCCTAACCTTAACCCTTCCTCTATAGTACTCCTAACCTTAACCCTTCCTCTATAGTACTCCTCACCTTCCTCTATAGTACTCCTAACCTTAACCCTTCCTCTATAGTACTCCTCACCTTCCTCTATAGTACTCCTAACCTTAACCCTTCCTCTATAGTACTCCTAACCTTAACCCTTCCTCTATAGTACTCCTAACCTTAACCCTTCCTCTATAGTACTCCTAACCTTAACCCTTCCTCTATAGTACTCCTAACCTTAACCCTTCCTCTATAGTACTCCTAACCTTCCTCTATAGTACTCCTAACCTTAACCCTTCCTCTATAGTACTCCTAACCTTAACCCTTCCTCTATAGTACTCCTAACCCTCCTCTATAGTACTCCTCACCTTCCTCTATAGTACTCCTAACCTTAACCCTTCCTCTATAGTACTCCTAACCCTCCTCTATAGTACTCCTCACCTTCCTCTATAGTACTCCTCACCTTAACCCTTCCTCTATAGTACTCCTAACCTTCCTCTATAGTACTCCTAACCTTAACCCTTCCTCTATAGTACTCCTAACCTTAACCCTTCCTCTATAGTACTCCTAACCTTAACCCTTCCTCTATAGTACTCCTAACCTTCCTCTATAGTACTCCTAACCTTAACCCTTCCTCTATAGTACTCCTAACCCTCCTCTATAGTACTCCTAACCTTAACCCTTCCTCTATAGTACTCCTAACCTTAACCCTTCCTCTATAGTACTCCTAACCTTAACCCTTCCTCTATAGTACTCCTAACCCTCCTCTATAGTACTCCTAACCTTAACCCTTCCTCTATAGTACTCCTAACCCTCCTCTATAGTACTCCTCACCTTCCTCTATAGTACTCCTAACCTTAACCCTTCCTCTATAGTACTCCTAACCTTCCTCTATAGTACTCACCTTAACTCTTCCTCTATAGTACTCCTCACCTTCCTCTATAGTACTCCTAACCTTAACCCTTCCTCTATAGTACTCCTAACCTTAACTCTTCCTCTATAGTACTCCTAACCTTAACTCTTCCTCTATAGTACTCCTAACCTTAACCCTTTCTCTATAGTACTCCTAACCTTAACCCTTCCTCTATAGTACTCCTCACCTTCCTCTATAGTACTCCTAACCTTAACCCTCCTCTATAGTACTCCTAACCTTAACCCTTCCTCTATAGTACTCCTAACCCTCCTCTATAGTACTCCTCACCTTCCTCTATAGTACTCCTAACCTTAACCCTTCCTCTATAGTACTCCTAACCTTAACCCTTCCTCTATAGTACTCCTAACCCTCCTCTATAGTACTCCTAACCTTAACCCTTCCTCTATAGTACTCCTAACCTTAACCCTTCCTCTATAGTACTCCTAACCTTCCTCTATAGTACTCCTAACCTTAACCCTTCCTCTATAGTACTCCTAACCCTCCTCTATAGTACTCCTAACCTTAACCCTTCCTCTATAGTACTCATAACCCTCCTCTATAGTACTCCTAACCCTCCTCTATAGTACTCCTAACCCTCCTCTATAGTACTCCTAACCTTAACCCTTCCTCTATAGTACTCCTAACCTTCCTCTATAGTACTCCTAACCTTAACCCTTCCTCTATAGTACTCCTAACCCTCCTCTATAGTACTCCTAACCCTCCTCTATAGTACTCCTAACCCTCCTCTATAGTACTCCTAACCTTAACCCTTCCTCTATAGTACTCCTAACCTTAACCCTTCCTCTATAGTACTCCTAACCTTCCTCTATAGTACTCCTAACCTTAACCCTTCCTCTATAGTACTCCTAACCTTAACCCTTCCTCTATAGTACTCCTAACCTTAACCCTCCTCTATAGTACTCCTAACCTTCCTCTATAGTACTCCTAACCTTAACCCTTCCTCTATAGTACTCCTAACCTTAACCCTTCCTCTATAGTACTCCTAACCTTCCTCTATAGTACTCCTAACCTTAACCCTTCCTCTATAGTACTCCTAACCTTAACCCTTCCTCTATAGTACTCCTAACCTTAACCCTTCCAGACTCTGGACCAAAAGCAGCAGGAGAGAAAAGGAAAAGAAAAATAAACAAGTCATTTAATTTGTTAATCTCTACTTTATTCCGTTCCAAAGTCACCTTGACGACCAGGGAGGGGGCATTTCAGCCGTAATTACAGTTCATATCGGGGGGGGCGTGAAAACAGGGGGTGTCCAGGGTTAGTCTTATCGTTAATAAAACCAAAACGTGTTTAAACATTATCCACTTTAATTAAAGTTGGTTTAAATGACTGACCTGGTTTACACTACTCCACTCTCTCTATGGGACCTCTCTGTCTCGCTGGATATGCAATGTCCTCAATCTGCTGTGTGTGTGTGTGTGTGTGTGTGTGTGTGTGTGTGTGTGTGTGTGTGTGTGTGTGTGTGTGTGTGTGTGTGTGTGTGTGTGTGTGTGTGTGTGTGTGTGTGTGTGTGTGTGTGTGTGTGTGTGTGTGTGTGTGTGTGTATATATATATCCTGAACATTCTTTCTGTCTCCATCGCTAGTTTCAAGTTGTTAAAGTTTCTGTCCATCCCTGTTAACCATCTGTCCACCACTACACGTATACAACCGTCTGTCCCACCACTACACTAATACAACTATCTGTCCCACCACTACACTAATACAACCATCTGTCCCACCACTACACTAATACAACCATCTGTCCCACCACTACACTAATACAACCATCTGCCCCACCACTACACTAATACAACCATCTGTCCCACCACTACACTAATACAACCATCTGCCCCACCACTACACTAATACAACCATCTGTCCCACCACCACACTAATACAACCATCTGCCCCACCACTACACTAATACAACCATCTGTCCCACCACTACACTAATACAACCATCTGTCCCACCACTACACTTATACAACCATCTGTCCCACCACTACACTAATACAACCATCTGTCCCACCACTACACTAATACAATCATCTGTCCCACCACTACACTAATACAATCATCTGTCCCACCACTACACTTATACAACCATCTGTCCCACCACTACACTTATACAACCATCTGTCCCACCACTACACTAATACAATCATCTGTCCCACCACTACACTAATACAACCATCTGTCCCACCACTACACTAATACAACCATCTGTCCCACCACTACACTTATACAACCATCTGTCCCACCACTACACTAATACAACCATCTGTCCCACCATCACTACACTTATACAACCATCTGTCCCACCACTACACTTATACAACTATCTGTCCCACCACTACACTTATACAACCATCTGTCCCACCACTACACTAATACAACCATCTGTCCCACCACTACACTTATACAACTATCTGTCCCACCACTACACTAATACAACCATCTGTCCCATTACTACACTAATACAACTATCTGTCCCAACACTACACTAATACAACTATCTGTCCCACCACTACACTAATACAACCATCTGTCCCATTACTACACTAATACAACCATCTGTCCCAACACTACACTAATACAACTATCTGTCCCACCACTACACTACAACTATCTGTCCCACCACTACACTACAACCATCTGTCCCACCACTACACTAATACAACTATCTGTCCCACCACTACACTAATACAACCATCTGTCCCACCACTACAGTAATACAACCATCTGTCCCACCACTACACTTATACAAATATCTGTCCCACCACTACACTTATACAAATATCTGTCCCACCACCACACTAATACAACCATCTGTCCCACCACTACACTTATACAACCATCTGTCCCACCACTACACTTATACAAACATCTGTCCCACCACTACACTTATACAACCATCTGTCCCACCACTACACTAATACAACCATCTGTCCCACCACCACTACACTAATACAAACATCTGTCCCACCACTACACTAATACAACCATCTGTCCCACCACTACACTTATACAACTATCTGTCCCACCACTACACGTATACAACCATCTGTCCCACCACTACACTTATACAATCATCTGTCCCACCACTACACTTATACAACTATCTGTCCCACCACTACACTTATACAACTATCTGTCCCACCACTACACTAATAGAACTATCTGTCCCACCACTGCACTTATACAACTATCTGTCCCACCACTACACTTATACAACCATCTGTCCCACCACCACTACACTTATACAACCATCTGTCCCACCACTACACTAATACAACCATCTGTCCCACCACTACACTAATACAACTATCTGTCCCACCACTACACTTATACAACTATCTGTCCCACCACTACACTTATACAACCATCTGTCCCACCACCACTACACTTATACAACCATCTGTCCCACCACTACACTAATACAACCATCTGTCCCACCACTACACTAATACAACCATCTGTCCCACCACTACACTTATACAACCATCTGTCCCATCACTACACTTATACAACCATCTGTCCCACCACTACACTAATACAACCATCTGTCCCACCACTACACTAATACAACCATCTGTCCCACCACTACACTTATACAACCATCTGTCCCACCACTACACTTATACAACCATCTGTCCCACCACTACACTTATACAATCATCTGTCCCACCACTACACTAATACAACCATCTGTCCCACCACTACACTAATACAACCATCTGTCCCACCACTACACTTATACAACCATCTGTCCCACCACTACACTAATACAATCATCTGTCCCACCACTACACTTTTACAACCATCTGTCCCACCACTACACTAATACAACCATCTGTCCCACCACTACACTTATACAACTCTCTGTCCCACCACTACACTAATACAACCATCTGCCCCACCACTACACTTATACAACTATCTGTCCCACCACTACACTAATACAACCATCTGTCCCACCACTACACTAATACAACCATCTGTCCCACCACTACACTAATACAACCATCTGTCCCACCACTACACTTATACAACTATCTGTCCCACCACTACACTTATACAACCATCTGTCCCACCACTACACTAATACAACCATCTGTCCCACCACTACACTAATACAACCATCTGTCCCACCACCACACTAATACAATCATCTGTCCCACCACTACACTTATACAACTATCTGTCCCACCACTACACTTATACAACCATCTGTCCCACCACTACACTAATACAACCATCTGTCCCACCACTACACTAATACAATCATCTGTCCCACCACTACACTAATACAATCATCTGTCCCACCACTACACTTATACAACTATCTGTCCCACCACTACACTAATACAATCATCTGTCCCACCACTACACTTATACAATCATCTGTCCACCACTACACTTATACAAATATCTGTCCCACCACTACACTTACACAATCATCTGTCCCACCACTACACTTATACAATCATCTGTCCACCACTACACTTATACAATCATCTGTCCCACCACTACACTACAACTATCTGTCCCACCACTACACTTATACAACTGTCTGTCCCACCACTACACTTATACAACCGTCTGTCCCACCACTACACTTATACAACCATCTGTCCCACCACTACACTTATACAACTATCTGTCCCACCACTACACGTATACAACCATCTGTCCCACCACTACACTTATACAATCATCTGTCCCACCACTACACTTATACAACTATCTGTCCCACCACTACACTTATACAACTATCTGTCCCACCACTACACTAATAGAACTATCTGTCCCACCACTGCACTTATACAACTATCTGTCCCACCACTACACTTATACAACCATCTGTCCCACCACCACTACACTTATACAACCATCTGTCCCACCACTACACTAATACAACCATCTGTCCCACCACTACACTAATACAACTATCTGTCCCACCACTACACTTATACAACCATCTGCCCCACCACTACACTTATACAACCATCTGTCCCACCACTACACTAATACAACCATCTGTCCCACCACTACACTAATACAACCATCTGTCCCACCACTACACTTATACAACCATCTGTCCCACCACTACACTTATACAACCATCTGTCCCATCACTACACTTATACAACCATCTGTCCCACCACTACACTAATACAACCATCTGTCCCACCACTACACTAATACAACCATCTGTCCCACCACTACACTTATACAACCATCTGTCCCACCACTACACTTATACAACCATCTGTCCCACCACTACACTTATACAATCATCTGTCCCACCACTACACTAATACAACCATCTGTCCCACCACTACACTAATACAACCATCTGTCCCACCACTACACTTATACAACCATCTGTCCCACCACTACACTAATACAATCATCTGTCCCACCACTACACTTTTACAACCATCTGTCCCACCACTACACTAATACAACCATCTGTCCCACCACTACACTTATACAACTCTCTGTCCCACCACTACACTAATACAACCATCTGCCCCACCACTACACTTATACAACTATCTGTCCCACCACTACACTAATACAACCATCTGTCCCACCACTACACTAATACAACCATCTGTCCCACCACTACACTAATACAACCATCTGTCCCACCACTACACTTATACAACTATCTGTCCCACCACTACACTTATACAACCATCTGTCCCACCACTACACTAATACAACCATCTGTCCCACCACTACACTAATACAACCATCTGTCCCACCACCACACTAATACAATCATCTGTCCCACCACTACACTTATACAACTATCTGTCCCACCACTACACTTATACAACCATCTGTCCCACCACTACACTAATACAACCATCTGTCCCACCACTACACTAATACAATCATCTGTCCCACCACTACACTAATACAATCATCTGTCCCACCACTACACTTATACAACTATCTGTCCCACCACTACACTAATACAATCATCTGTCCCACCACTACACTTATACAATCATCTGTCCACCACTACACTTATACAAATATCTGTCCCACCACTACACTTACACAATCATCTGTCCCACCACTACACTTATACAATCATCTGTCCACCACTACACTTATACAATCATCTGTCCCACCACTACACTACAACTATCTGTCCCACCACTACACTTATACAACTGTCTGTCCCACCACTACACTTATACAACCGTCTGTCCCACCACTACACTTATACAACCATCTGTCCCACCACTACACTTATACAACCATCTGTCCCATCACTACACTTATACAACCATCTGTCCCACCACTACACTAATACAACCATCTGCCCCACCACTACACTAATACAACCATCTGTCCCACCACTACACTAATACAACCATCTGCCCCACCACTACACTAATACAACCATCTGTCCCACCACCACACTAATACAACCATCTGCCCCACCACTACACTAATACAACCATCTGTCCCACCACTACACTAATACAACCATCTGTCCCACCACTACACTTATACAATCATCTGTCCCACCACTACACTAATACAACCATCTGCCCCACCACTACACTAATACAACCATCTGTCCCACCACTACACTAATACAATCATCTGTCCCACCACTAAACTTATACAACCATCTGTCCCACCACTACACTTATACAACCATCTGTCCCACCACTACACTAATACAATCATCTGTCCCACCACTACACTAATACAACCATCTGTCCCACCACTACACTAATACAACCATCTGTCCCACCACTACACTTATACAACCATCTGTCCCACCACTACACTAATACAACCATCTGTCCCACCATCACTACACTTATACAACCATCTGTCCCACCACTACACTTATACAACCATCTGTCCCACCACCACACTAATACAACCATCTGTCCCACCACTACACTTATACAACTATCTGTCCCACCACTACACTAATACAATCATCTGCCCCACCACTACACTTATACAATCATCTGTCCACCACTACACTTATACAAATATCTGTCCCACCACTACACTTACACAATCATCTGTCCCACCACTACACTTATACAATCATCTGTCCACCACTACACTTATACAATCATCTGTCCCACCACTACACTACAACTATCTGTCCCACCACTACACTTATACAACTGTCTGTCCCACCACTACACTTATACAACCATCTGTCCCACCACTACACTTATACAACCATCTGTCCCACCACTACACTTATACAACCATCTGTCCCATCACTACACTAATACAACCATCTGTCCCACCACTACACTAATACAACCATCTGCCCCACCACTACACTAATACAACCATCTGTCCCACCACTACACTAATACAACCATCTGCCCCACCACTACACTAATACAACCATCTGTCCCACCACCACACTAATACAACCATCTGCCCCACCACTACACTAATACAACCATCTGTCCCACCACTACACTAATACAACCATCTGTCCCACCACTACACTTATACAACCATCTGTCCCACCACTACACTAATACAACCATCTGTCCCACCACTACACTAATACAACCATCTGTCCCACCACTACACTAATACAATCATCTGTCCCACCACTACACTTATACAACCATCTGTCCCACCACTACACTTATACAACCATCTGTCCCACCACTACACTAATACAATCATCTGTCCCACCACTACACTAATACAACCATCTGTCCCACCACTACACTAATACAACCATCTGTCCCACCACTACACTAATACAACTATCTGTCCCACCACTACACTAATACAACCATCTGTCCCACCACTACAGTAATACAACCATCTGTCCCACCACTACACTTATACAAATATCTGTCCCACCACTACACTTATACAAATATCTGTCCCACCACCACACTAATACAACCATCTGTCCCACCACTACACTTATACAACCATCTGTCCCACCACTACACTTATACAATCATCTGTCCCACCACTACACTTATACAACCATCTGTCCCACCACTACACTAATACAACCATCTGTCCCACCACCACTACACTAATACAACCATCTGTCCCACCACTACACTAATACAAACATCTGTCCCACCACTACACTTATACAACTATCTGTCCCACCACTACACGTATACAACCATCTGTCCCACCACTACACTTATACAATCATCTGTCCCACCACTACACTTATACAACTATCTGTCCCACCACTACACTTATACAACTATCTGTCCCACCACTACACTAATACAACTATCTGTCCCACCACTGCACTTATACAACTATCTGTCCCACCACTACACTTATACAACCATCTGTCCCACCACCACTACACTTATACAACCATCTGTCCCACCACTACACTAATACAACCATCTGTCCCACCACTACACTAATACAACTATCTGTCCCACCACTACACTTATACAACCATCTGCCCCACCACTACACTTATACAACCATCTGTCCCACCACTACACTAATACAACCATCTGTCCCACCACTACACTAATACAACTATCTGTCCCACCACTACACTTATACAACCATTTGTCCCACCACTACACTTATACAACCATCTGTCCCACCACTACACTTATACAACCATCTGTCCCACCACTACACTTATACAACCATCTGTCCCACCACTACACTTATACAATCATCTGTCCCACCACTACACTAATACAACCATCTGTCCCACCACTACACTAATACAACCATCTGTCCCACCACTACACTAATACAACCATCTGTCCCACCACTACACTAATACAACCATCTGTCCCACCACTACACTTATACAACCATCTGTCCCACCACCACTACACCTATACAACCATCTGTCCCATCACTACACTTATACAACCATCTGTCCCACCACTACACTAATACAACCATCTGTCCCACCACTACACTTATACAAACATCTGTCCCACCACTACACTTATACAACCATCTGTCCCACCACCACACTTATACAACCATCTGTCCCAAAACTACACTTATACAACCATCTGTCCCACCACTACACTTATACAACCATCTGTCAAACCACCACTACTCTTATACAACTATCTGTCCCACCACTACACTTATACAATCATCTGTCCCACCACTACACTAATACAACTATCTGTCCCAACACTACACTTATACAACCATCTGTCCCACCACTACACTTATACAACTATCTGTCCCAACACTACACTTATACAACCATCTGTCCCACCACTACACTTATACAACTATCTGTCCCAAAACGACACTTATACAACTCTCTGTCCCACCACTACACTTATACAACTATCTGTCCCAAAACGACACTTATACAACTATCTGTCCCAAAACGACACTTATACAACTCTCTGTCCCACCAAGCCAAACCTCTAACCTCATTTTAAAACCCCTGGTACAAAGGTTGGTTCTTAGGTTGTCTCCTCTCCTCTCCTCTTCCCTTCCCTCCTCTCCCCTCCTCTCTACTCTGGCCAACAGTCTCCTCTCCTCTCCTCTCCTCTCCTCTCCTCTCCTCTCCTCTCTGGCCATCTGTCTCCCCTCCTCTCCTCTCCTCTCCTCTCCTCTCCCCTCCTCTCTACTCTGGCCATCTGTCTTCTCTCCTCTCCCCTCCTCTCCCCTCCTCTCCTCTCCTCTCCTCTCCTCTCCTCTCCTCTCCTCTCCTCTCCTCTCCTCTCCTCTCCTCTCCTCTCCTCTCCTCTCCTCTCCCTCCTCTCTACTCTGGCCAACAGTCTCCTCTCCTCTCCTCTCCTCTCTACTCTGGCCAACCGTCTCCTGATTAAGAACTTTTAAAGAGGAATGTTAGCCATTGGGGACCCCTGGGTCTGATTTCATCATGTCTGAGGGATTTCTAGGTCAGTGAGATGTGTTTCATATATACAGGGCATTCAGAAAGTATTCAGACCCCTTGACTTTTTTCACATTTTGTTACGTTACAGCCTTATTCTAAAATAGATTAAATTGTTTTTTATAATCCCCTCTCATCAATCTACACACAATAACACATAATGACATCCTAATAACCCATAATGACATCACAATACCCCACAATGACATCACAATACCCCATAATGACATCACAATACCCCATAATGACATCACAATACCCCATAATGACATCACAATACCCCATAATGACATCACAATACCCCATAATGACAAATCAAAAACAGGTTTTTCCATACATTCTCAGGTCTCTCCAGAGATAGTTAGATCGGGTTCAAATCATCAGAACAGTATAAACACCGAACTAGTATCCCTCTTCGATAGATGGTATATTATGCTGGATATCTGTAGCTCAGTTGGTAGAGCATGGCGCTTGTAACGTCAGGGTAGTGGGTTCAATTCCCGGGACCACCCATACGTAGAATGTATGCACACATGACTGTAAGTCGCTTTGGATAAAAGCGTCTGCTAAATGGAATATATTATTATTATTATTATTATTACATCAAACAGCAGATGACTCAAGAAGGAGCTGAATAGCAGTTTAATCATGACAATAACCCCTCGCATCGTTTCCTGCTCAACAGATGTTTACACTCTTACACCTCAGACATACACACACACACCCTCTCCCACAACACAGCAGCTGTACACTTTACACCTCAGACACACACACACACACACACACACACACACACACACACACACACACACACACACACACACACACACACACACACACACACACACACACACACACACACACACACACACACACACACACACACACACACACACACAGCATCTGCTGCTAAGTCAGGCAGCTGTATTCCCTGTAACTTTACTACAACAATCATTCTCAGTGATAGAACGTCTCTACAAAAGTAAAGGAAAGAATTCTAACTGATAGAATTCTAGAAGTCTCAGTGATAGAACTCTAGAATTGTCAGTGATAGAACGTCTCTATGAAAATAAAGGAGAGAATTCTAGCTGATAGAATTCTAGAAGTCTCAGTGATAGAACTCTAGAATTCTCAGTGATAGAACGTCTCTATAAAAGTAAAGGAGAGAATTCTAGGGTGTAGTAACTGTACTACACCCTAAAACACACTGAACTGTACTACACAACACACTGAACTGTACTACACAACACACTGAACTGTACTACACCCTAAAACACACTGAACTGTACTACACCCTAAAACACACTGAACTGTGCTACACCCTAAAACACACTGAACTGTACTACACCCTAAAACACACTGAACTGTACTACACAACACACTGAACTGTACTACACCCTAAAACACACTGAACTGTACTACACAACACACTGAACTGTACTACACCCTAAAACACACTGAACTGTACTACACCCTAAAACACACTGAACTGTACTACACCCTAAAACACACTGAACTGTACTACACAACACACTGAACTGTACTACACCCTAAAACACACTGAACTGTACTACACCCTAAAACACACTGAACTGTACTACACCCTAAAACACACTGAACTGTACTACACCCTAAAACACACTGAACTGTACTACACCCTAAAACACACTGAACTGTACTACACCCTAAAACATACTGAACTGTACTACACAACACACTGAACTGTACTACACAACACACTGAACTGTACTACACAACACACTGAACTGTACTACACCCTAAAACACACTGAACTGTACTACACCCTAAAACACACTGAACTGTGCTACACCCTAAAACACACTGAACTGTACTACACCCTAAAACACACTGAACTGTACTACACCCTAAAACACACTGAACTATACTACACCCTAAAACACACTGAACTGTACTACACAACACACTGAACTGTACTACACCCTAAAACACACTGAACTGTACTACACCCTAAAACACACTGAACTGTGCTACACCCTAAAACACACTGAACTGTACTACACCCTAAAACACACTGAACTGTACTACACAACACACTGAACTGTACTACACCCTAAAACACACTGAACTGTACTACACAACACACTGAACTGTACTACACCCTAAAACACACTGAACTGTACTACACCCTAAAACACACTGAACTGTACTACACCCTAAAACACACTGAACTGTACTACACAACACACTGAACTGTACTACTCCCTAAAACACACTGAACTGTACTACACCCTAAAACACACTGAACTGTACTACACCCTAAAACACACTGAACTGTACTACACCCTTCATACTGCTCATACTGTTCATACTGTTCATACTGCTCATACTGCTCATACTGCTCATACTGTTCATACTGCTCATACTGTTCATACTGCTCATACTGCTCATACTGCTCATACTGCTCATACTGTTCATACTGCTCATACTGTTCATACTGCTCATACTGCTCATACTGTTCATACTGCTCATACTGTTCATACTGCTCATACTGTTCATACTGTTCATACTGCTCATACTGTTCATACTGCTCATACTGTTCATACTGTTCATACTGCTCATACTGTTCATACTGCTCATACTGCTCATACTGCTTATACTGTTCATACTGCTCATACTGCTCATACTGCTCATACTGTTCATACTGTTCATACTGCTCATACTGTTCATACTGCTCATACTGTTCATACTGTTCATACTGCTCATACTGTTCATACTGCTCATACTGTTCATACTGCTCATACTGTTCATACTGCTCATACTGTATTTGTTTCTATGTTACGTTTGACCGTATAACGTTCTGGTTGTATAGTCAGTTCTCTTTGAGTTAGCGTTAAATTGTGTACACTGCCCTGTATTTTAGATGTTGAAAAATAAACATTCTCAAACGTTTGGACACACCTACTCATTCCAGGGTTTTTGCTAATTTTTTTATTTATTATTTTCTATATTGTAGAATATTAGTAAAGCTTTCCAGGTGACTACCTCATGAAGCTGGTTGAGAGAATGCCAAGAGTGTGCAAATGCTGTCATCAACAGAAAGGTTTGCTACTTTGAAGTATCTAAAAACCTCAAATATATTTTGATTTGTTTAACACTTTTTGGTTACTACATGATTCCATATGACTGGTACTGTAGCCGAATGTCTAACATCTATTTGAGCCGTGCACAGCTTATATAAAAATCTTCTGTGAATGGATACAGGCAGACAAATGTTTTAAAAAATTAATTGATAGAAAATATCCATATTTAATTCAGGGTGGTAACACATAATGTCAGGCTGAGCCACACTGGCACGGTGGGCTGGATAAGCTGAGACTCTTTGTGCTTGTGGTGAAGAATTATCTTTTCCTGTCTGCGGTGTACGACAGGAAGACTCTTCCGGAAGGAGGGTACGGCAGGAAGACTCTTCTGGAAGGAGGGTACGGCAGGAAGACTCTTCTGGAAGTGGTGTACGGGAGGAAGACTCTTCCGGGAAGGAGGGTACGGCAGGAAGACTCTTCCGGAAGGAGGGTACGACAGGAAGACTCTTCTGGAAGTTATGTACGGCAGGAAGACTCTTCCGGGAAGGAGGGTACGGCAGGAAGACTCTTCCGGAAGGAGGGTACGACAGGAAGACTCTTCTGGAAGTGGTGTACGGCAGGAAGACTCTTCTGGGAAGGAGAGTACGACAGGAAGACTATTCTGGAAGTAGGGTACTGCAGGAAGACTCTTCCGGAAGGAGGGTACGACAGGAAGACTCTTCCCGGAAGGAGGGTACGACAGGAAGACTAGTCTGGAAGGAGGGTACGGGAGGAAGACTCTTCCGGAAGGAGGGTACGACAGGAAGACTTCTTCCGGGAAGACTATTCTGGAAGTAGGGTACTGCAGGAAGACTCTTCCGGAAGGAGGGTACGACAGGAAGACTCTTCCCGGAAGGAGGGTACGACAGGAAGACTATTCTGGAAGGAGGGTACGGCAGGAAGACTCTTCTGGAAGTGGTGTATGGCAGGAAGACTCTTCCGGAAGGAGGGTACGGATGGAAGCCTCTTCCGGGAAGGAGGGTACGACAGGAAGACTCTTCCGGGAAGGAGGGTACGACAGGAAGACTCTTCCGGGAAGGAGGGTACGGCAGGAAGACTCTTCCGGGAAGGAGGGTACGGCAGGAAGACTCTTCCGGAAGGAGGGTACGGGAGGAAGACTCCTCAGGGAAGGAGGGTACGACAGGAAGACTCTTCCGGAAGGAAGATACGACAGGAAGACTCTTCTGGAAGGAGGGTATGACAGGAAGACTCTTCAAGGAAGGAGGGTACGACAGGAAGACTCTTCAGGGAAGGAGGGTACGACAGGAAGACTCTTCAGGGAAGGAGGGTACGGGAGGAAGACTCTTCAGGGAAGGAGGGTACGGGAGGAAGACTCTTCCGGGAAGGAGGGTACGGGAGGAAGACTCTTCTGGGAAGGAGGGTACGGGAGGAAGACTCTTCTGGGAAGGAGGGTACGGGAGGAAGACTCTTCCAGAAGGAGGGTACGACAGGAAGACTCTTCCGGAAGGAGGCTACGGCAGGAAGACTCCTCAGGGAAGGAGGGTACGACAGGAAGACTCTTCCGGAAGGAGGGTACGACAGGAAGACTCTTCCCGGAAGGAGGGTATGACAGGAAGACTATTCTGGAAGGAGGGTACGGGAGGAAGACTCTTCCAGAAGGAGGGTACGACAGGAAGACTCTTCTGGAAGGAGGGTACGGCAGGAAGACTCTTCAGGGAAGGAGGGTACGACAGGAAGACTCTTCAGGGAAGGAGGGTACGACAGGAAGACTTCTTCCGGGAAGACTATTCTGGAAGTAGGGTACTGCAGGAAGACTCTTCCGGAAGGAGGGTACGACAGGAAGACTCTTCCCGGAAGGAGGGTACGACAGGAAGACTATTCTGGAAGGAGGGTACGGGAGGAAGACTCTTCTGGGAAGGAGGGTACGGGAGGAAGACTCTTCCAGAAGGAGGGTACGACAGGAAGACTCTTCCGGAAGGAGGCTACGGCAGGAAGACTCCTCAGGGAAGGAGGGTACTGCAGGAAGACTCTTCCGGAAGGAGGGTACGACAGGAAGACTCTTCCCGGAAGGAGGGTATGACAGGAAGACTATTCTGGAAGGAGGGTACGGGAGGAAGACTCTTCCAGAAGGAGGGTACGACAGGAAGACTCTTCTGGAAGGAGGGTACGGCAGGAAGACTCTTCAGGGAAGGAGGGTACGACAGGAAGACTCTTCAGGGAAGGAGGGTACGACAGGAAGACTTCTTCCGGGAAGACTATTCTGGAAGTAGGGTACTGAAGGAAGACTCTTCCGGAAGGAGGGTACGACAGGAAGACTCTTCCCGGAAGGAGGGTACGACAGGAAGACTATTCTGGAAGGAGGGTATGACAGGAAGACTCTTCCGGAAGGAGGGTATGACAGGAAGACTCTTCACGGAAGTAGGGTACGGCAGGAAGACTCTTCTGGAAGTGGTGTATGGCAGGAAGACTCTTCCGGAAGGAGGGTACGGATGGAAGCCTCTTCCGGGAAGAAGGGTACGACAAGAAGACTCTTCCGGGAAGGAGGGTACGACAGGAAGACTCTTCCCGGAAGGAGGGTACGGCAGGAAGACTCTTCCGGAAGGGGGGTACGGGAGGAAGACTCCTCAGGGAAGGAGGGTACGACAGGAAGACTCTTCCGGAAGGAGGGTACGACAGGAAGACTCTTCTGGAAGGAGGGTATGACAGGAAGACTCTTCAAGGAAGGAGGGTACGACAGGAAGACTCTTCCGGGAAGGAGGGAACGACAGGAAGACTCTTCAGGGAAGGAGGGTACGACAGGAAGACTCTTCAGGGAAGGAGGGTACGGGAGGAAGACTCTTCCGGGAAGGAGGGTACGACAGGAAGACTCTTCTGGGAAGGAGGGTACGGGAGGAAGACTCTTCCAGAAGGAGGGTACGACAGGAAGACTCTTCCGGAAGGAGGCTACGGCAGGAAGACTCTTCAGGGACGGAGGTTACGGCAGGAAGACTCTTCCAGAAGGGGTGTATGGGTCGTAGACCTTCTTAACTGTTTAGGACCTCTTTGCAGGAAGATTTGATGGTACATTACGCATCCTGGAAAGACACTGTTGTGGCGTTTAGCATTTTACACATTTGGTGGAAGGGATGCAAGAGCAATACGCTTTTGTTGGTAATGGTGTCAACTGGATGGGACCTAAGTGTTTAGAGACAGACTAGCGTATTGTTGAGGGACAATGAAGGATATTGGGAGCTGCTTCTGAGAGGACAGCTCAATCAACAATCTAAACCTAACAGGACTGGACAGTATCTACATTCTAAACCTAACAGGACAGTATCTACATTCTAAACCTAACAGGGCGGTCTCTACATTCTAAACCTAACAGGACAGGACAGTATCTACATTCTAAACATAACAGGACAGTATCTACATTCTAAACCTAACAGGACAGTATCTACATTCTAAACCTAACAGGACAGTATCTACATTCTAAACCTAACAGGACAGTATCTACATTCTAAACCTAACAGGACAGTCTCTACATTCTAAACATAACAGGACAGTATCTACATTCTAAACCTAACAGGGTGGTATCTACATTCTAAACCTAACAGGACAGGACAGTATCTACATTCTAAACCTAACAGGACAGTATCTACATTCTAAACCTAACAGGACAGTATCTACATTCTAAACCTAACAGGGTGGTCTCTACATTCTAAACCTAACAGGGTGGTCTCTACATTCTAAACCTAACAGGGTGGTCTCTACATTCTAAACCTAACAGGACTGTATCTACATTCTAAACCTAACAGGGTAGTCTCTACATTCTAAACCTAACAGGACAAGACAGTATCTACATTCTAAACCTAAAAGGACATTATCTACATTCTAAACCTAACAGGACAGGATCTACATTCTAAACCTAACAGGACAGTATCTACATTCTAAACCTAACAGGACAGTATCTACATTCTAAACCTAACAGGACAGTATCTACATTCTAAACCTAACAGGACAGTATCTACATTCTAAACCTAACAGGACAGTATCTACATTCTGACCCTAAAAGGACATTATCTACATTCTAAACCTAACAGGACAGGATCTACATTCTAAACCTAACAGGACAGTATCTACATTCTAACCCTAACAGGACAGTATCTACATTCTAAACCTAACAGGACAGTATCTACATTCTAAAGCTAACAGGACAGTATCTACATTCTAAACCTAACAGGACAGTATCTACATTCTAAACCTAACAGGACAGTATCTACATTCTAAACCTAACAGGACAGTATCTACATTCTAAACCTAACAGGACAGTATCTACATTCTAAACCTAACAGGACAGTATCTACATTCTAAACCTAACAGGACAGTATCTACATTCTAACCCTAACAGGGTGGTCTCTACATTCTAAACCTAACAGGACAGGACAGTATCTACATTCTAAACCTAACAGGACAGTATCTACATTCTGACCCTAAAAGGACATTATCTACATTCTAAACCTAACAGGACAGGATCTACATTCTAAACCTAACAGGACAGTATCTACATTCTAACCCTAACAGGACAGTATCTACATTCTAAACCTAACAGGACAGTATCTACATTCTAAAGCTAACAGGACAGTATCTACATTCTAAACCTAACAGGACAGTATCTACATTCTAAACCTAACAGGACAGTATCTACATTCTAAACCTAACAGGACAGTATCTACATTCTAAACCTAACAGGACAGTATCTACATTCTAAACCTAACAGGACAGTATCTACATTCTAAACCTAACAGGACAGTATCTACATTCTAAACCTAACAGGACAGTATCTACATTTTAACCCTAACAGGACAGCATTAGGGTTTGGCCGGGGTCATCCGTCATTGTAAATAAGAATGTGTTATTATCTGACTTGCTTAGTTAAATAAAGGTTAAATTAAACATTTTAAATTGTAAACCCAGTGTTGTTTTTTATTTAAACATTAGCATTTTTGCTGCACCTGTGATAACAATAATAATAATTTGCTATGAATGCCAGGACTTTGTGGTTCACTATGAGACAAATGCACTGGAAGTAGAACCGTCTCAACTCTACCAGTGTAATGTTGTTAATATAGTAATGACTGTATCTCCTAGTTCTGGTGTCAATAAGACATGAACTAGGACATTTTCTACCAGTCTGTTCTTGTTCTCTCCATCTCTCCCCGGTCTCACAGGGGACTCTCTTTTAATCCCTCTCTCCCTCTTTCCCCTTTCTCCCTCTCTCTCTCCACCCCCTCTCGCTCTCTCTCTCCCTCTTTCCCCTTTCTCCCTCTCTCTCTCCACCCCCTCTCGCTCTCTCTCTCCATCTCTCCCCGTCTCTCTCCCCTCTCTTTCTCTCTCTCTCTCCCTCTTTCCGCTCTCTCTCTTTCCCCCTCTCTCCCCCTCTTCCTCTCCCACACTCTCTCTCTCTCTCTCCTCTCTCCCTCTCCCCCTCTCCCTCTCCCTCTCCCCTCTCTCTCTCCCCCCCTCTTTCCCCTCTCCCTCCCTCCCTCCCTCCCTCCTTCCCTCATCCCATCCAGAACCATTAACAAGTTCTTCCTCTAGTCCCATCCATAATATAGGGTTTTAGAGAAGATAGGGAGCGAGGAAGAGGCACAAAAGATATTTAATTCATGCCATTCTTTTGGTACAGCTCACTGCACACGTACTAGGCTACGGCTACCGCTAGGGAAGAGAGCTGTGTATCTAATGGAAGCGCTAGGCTACGGCCACCGCTAGGGAAGAGAGCTGTGTATCTAATGGAAGCGCTAGGCTACGGCTACCGCTAGGGAAGAGAAGTGTATCTAATGGAAGCGCTAGGCTATGGCCACCGCTAGGGAAGAGAGCTGTGTATCTAATAGAAGCGCAAGGCTACGGCCACCGCTAGGGAAGAGAGCTGTGTATCTAATAGAAGCGCTAGGCTACGGCCACTGCTAGGGAAGAGAGCTGTGTATCTAATAGAAGCGCTAGGCTATGGCCACCGCTAGGGAAGAGAGCTGTGTATCTAATAGAAGCGCTAGGCTATGGCCACCGCTAGGGAAGAGAGCTGTGTATCTAATAGAAGCGCTAGGCTATGGCCACCGCTAGGGAAGAGAGCTGTGTATCTAATAGAAGCGCTAGGCTATGGCCACCGCTAGGGAAGAGAGCTGTGTATCTAATAGAAGCGCTAGGCTATGGCCACCGCTAGGGAAGAGAGCTGTGTATCTAATAGAAGCGCTAGGCTATGGCCACCGCTAGGGAAGAGAGCTGTGTATCTAATAGAAGCGCTAGGGAAGGACTAAAGCTACAAGACGCATGCAGGCAGCAGCCTATTCTCATTGTGATTGTGTTATGTTCACTGCAGAACCACTGCGGAGTACTGTGCCGAAAGCAGTGTGTGTGTGTGTGTGTGTGTGTGTGTGTGTGTGTGTGTGTGTGTGTGTGTGTGTGTGTGTGTGTGTGTGTGTGTGTGTGTGTGTGTGTGTGTGTGTGTGTGTGTGTGTGTGTGTGTGTGTGTGTGTGTGTGTGTGTGTGTGTGTCCCCGCTCTGCAGCAAGAAAACAGAGGGCTTAAAAGGCAACTTCATTTAGCAATCACATTAGGAGGAGGAGAGTTAAGAGCTGGAGGGGGGTAGTGGAGGGATGGGGGGGTGTTGGAGAGGCGGGGAGGGGGTAGTGGAGGGATGGGGGTGTTGGAGAGGCGGGGGAGGGGGTAGTGGAGGGATGGGGGGGTGTTGGAGAGGTGGGGGAGGGGGTAGTGGAGGGATGGGGGGTGTTGGAGAGGTGGGGGAGGGGGTAGTGGAGGGATGGGGGTGTTGGAGAGGCGGGGAGGGGGTAGTGGAGGGATGGGGGGGTGTTGGAGAGGTGGGGGAGGGGGTAGTGGAGGGATGGGGGGTGTTGGAGAGGCGGGGAGGGGGTAGTGGAGGGATGGGGAGGGGGTGTTGGAGAGGTGGGGAGGGGGTAGTGGAGGGATGGGGGGGTAGTGGAGGGATGGGGGGGGTAGTGGAGGGATGGGGGGTGTTGGAGAGGTGGGGGAGGGGGTAGTGGAGGGATAGGGGGTGTTGAGAGGCGGGGGAGGGGGTAGTGGAGGGATGGGGGGTGTTGGAGAGGTGGGGGAGGGTGTAGTGGAGGGATGGGGGGTGTTGGAGAGGCGGGGGAGGGGGTAGTGGAGGGATGGGGGGTGTTGGAGAGGTGGGGGAGGGGTAGTGGAGGGATGGGGGTGTTGGAGAGGT
This sequence comes from Oncorhynchus gorbuscha, assembly GCF_021184085.1. Lineage (NCBI taxonomy): Eukaryota > Metazoa > Chordata > Actinopteri > Salmoniformes > Salmonidae > Oncorhynchus > Oncorhynchus gorbuscha. Next base: position 36,296 of record NC_060188.1, read on the forward strand.
GGGGGAGGGGGTAGTGGAGGGATGGGGGTGTTGGAGAGGCGGGGGAGGGGGTAGTGGAGGGATGGGGGAGGGGTGTTGGAGAGGTGGGGGAGGGGTAGTGGAGGGATGGGGGGTGTTGGAGAGGCGGGGGAGGGGGTAGTGGAGGGATGGGGGAGGGGGTGTTGGAGAGGTGGGGGAGGGGGTAGTGGAGGGATGGGGGGGTGTTGGAGAGGTGGGGGGAGGGGGTAGTGGAGGGATGGGGGGTGGTGGAGAGGTGGGGGAGGGGGTAGTGGAGGGATGGGGGGGTGGTGGAGAGGTGGGGGAGGGGGTAGTGGAGGGATAGGGGGGTGTTGGAGAGGCGGGGAGGGGGTAGTGGAGGGATGGGGGTGTTGGAGAGGTGGGGGAGGGTGTAGTGGAGGGATGGGGGGGGTGTTGGAGAGGCGGGGAGGGGGTAGTGGAGGGATGGGGGGGTGTTGGAGAGGTGGGGGAGGGGGTAGTGGAGGGATGGGGGTGTTGGAGAGGTGGGGGAGGGGGTAGTGGAGGGATGGGGGGTGTTGGAGAGGCGGGGGAGGGGGTAGTGGAGGGATGGGGGAGGGGTGTTGGAGAGGTGGGGGAGGGGTAGTGGAGGGATGGGGGGGGTGTTGGAGAGGCGGGGGAGGGGGTAGTGGAGGGATGGGGGGGGGTGTTGGAGAGGTGGGGGGGGGGGTAGTGGAGGGATGGGGGGTGTTGGAGAGGTGGGGGAGGGGTAGTGGAGGGATGGGGGGGTGGTGGAGAGGTGGGGGAGGGGGTAGTGGAGGGATGGGGGGGTGGTGGAGAGGTGGGGGAGGGGTAGTGGAGGGATGGGGGGGTGTTGGAGAGGTGGGGGAGGGGGTAGTGGAGGGATGGGGGGGTGTTGGAGAGGTGGGGGAGGGGGTAGTGGAGGGGGGGGGTGTTGGAGAGGCGGGGGAGGGGGTAGTGGAGGGATGGGGGGTAGTGGAGGGATGGGGAGGGGGTAGTGGAGGGATGGGGGGTGTTGGAGAGGTGGGGGAGGGGGTAGTGGAGAGATGGGGGGGGGTGTTGGAGAGGCGGGGGAGGGGTAGTGGAGGGATGGGGGGTGTTGGAGAGGTGGGGGAGGGTGTAGTGGAGGGATGGGGGGTGTTGGAGAGGCGGGGGAGGGGGTAGTGGAGGGATGGGGGAGGGGGTGTTGGAGAGGTGGGGGAGGGGGTAGTGGAGGGATGGGGGGTGTTGGAGAGGCGGGGAGGGGGTAGTGGAGGGATGGGGGGGGGGTGTTGGAGAGGTGGGGAGAGGGGTAGTGGAGGGATGGGGGAGGGGGTGTTGGAGAGGTGGGGGAGGGGGTAGTGGAGGGATGGGGGAGGGGGTGTTGGAGAGGTGGGGGAGGGGGTAGTGGAGGGATGGGGGAGGGGGTAGTGGAGGGATGGGGGAGGGGGTAGTGGAGAGGTGGGGGAGGGGGTAGTGGAGGGATGGGGGGAGGGGGTGTTGGAGAGGTGGGGGGGGGGGTGTTGGAGAGGTGGGGGAGGGGGTAGTGGAGGGATGGGGAGGGGGTGTTGGAGAGGTGGGGGAGGGGGTGTTGGAGAGGTGGGGGAGGGGGTGTTGGAGAGGCGGGGGAGGGGTGTGGAGGGATGGGGGAGGGGGTGTTGGAGAGGTGGGGGAGGGGGTGTTGGAGAGGTGGGGGAGGGGGTAGTCTTTCACCTCTCTGTGTTGTGAAAATTGAAAGGCGGCAGGGGAGCGTAAAAAAACAAAAAGCAGGAGTAGCATCGGGGGGGGGGGGGGCAGGGGAGGAGAGGTGGGATAAGGGGGGGGGGTAATGCGAGGGGTGCAGGGGAGGAGAGGTGGGATAAGGGGGGGGTAATGTGAGGGGTGCAGGGGAGGAGAGGTGGGATAAGGGGGGTAATGTGAGGGGTGCAGGGGAGGAGAGGTGGGATAAGAGAGGGGGGTAATGCGAGGGGTGCAGGGGAGGAGAGGTGGGATAAGGGGGGTAATGTGAGGGGTGCAGGGGAGGAGAGGTGGGATAAGGGGGGTAATGCGAGGGGTGCAGGGGAGGAGAGGTGGGATAAGGGGGGGGGGGTAATGTGAGGGGTGCAGGGGAGGAGAGGTGGGATAAGGGGGGGTAATGCGGGGGGCAGGGGAGGAGAGGTGGGATAAGGGGGGGCGAGGGGTGCAGGGGAGGAGAGGTGGGATAAGGGGTGGGGGTAATGTGAGGGGTGCAGGGGAGGAGAGGTGGGATAAGGGGTGGGGGGTAATGTGAGGGGTGCAGGGGAGGAGAGGTGGGATAAGGGGTGGGGGGTAATGTGAGGCGTGCAGGGGAGGAGAGGTGGGATAAGGGGGGGGGGGTAATGTGAGGGGTGCAGGGGAGGAGAGGTGGGATAAGGGGGGGTATAATGTGAGGGGTGCAGGGGAGGAGAGGTGGGATAAGGGGGGGGGGGTAATGCGAGGGGTGCAGGGGAGGAGAGGTGGGATAAGGGGGGGGTAATGTGAGGGGTGCAGGGGAGGAGAGGTGGGATAAGGGGGTGGGGGTAATGTGAGGGGTGCAGGGGAGGAGAGGTGGGATAAGGGGGGGGGGGGTATAATGTGAGGGGTGCAGGGGAGGAGAGGTGGGATAAGGGGGGGTAATGCGAGGGGTGCAGGGGAGGAGAGGTGGGATAAGGGGGGTAATGCGAGGGTGCAGGGGAAGAGAGGTGGGATAAGGGGGGGTAATGCGAGGGGTGCAGGGGAAGAGAGGTGGGATAAGGGGGGGGTAATGCGAGGGGTGCAGGGGAGGAGAGGTGGGATAAGGGGGGGGGGGTAATGCGAGGGGTGCAGGGGAGGAGAGGTGGGATAAGGGGAGGGGGGTAATGCGAGGGGTGCAGGGGAGGAGAGGTGGGATAAGGGAGGGAGGGGGGTAATGCGAGGGGTGCAGGGGAGGAGAGGTGGGATAAGGGAGGGAGGGGCGCCAAGGAGTGTGACGGCAGAACAGTCTCAGCTGAGACTAGACTGGCAAAGAGTAGAGGGGTCAATATTTAAAACATTTAGAGATATAGGGAGACATACAAGGAGATAGATTAGGAGACAGACAAGGAGAGAGATTAGGAGACAGACAAGGAGAGAGACTTGTGAGACAGACAATGAGAGAGACTGGGAGACATACAAGGAGAGAGACCTGGGAGACAGACAATGAGAGAGACTGGGAGACAGACAAGGAGAGAGACTGGGAGACAGACAAGGAGATAGATTAGGAGACAGACAAGGAGAGAGACTGGGAGACAGACAAGGAGAGAGACTGGGAGACAGACAAGGAGAGAGACTGGGAGAGAGACTGGGAGACAGACAAGGAGAGAGACTGGGAGACAGACAAGGAGAGAGACTGGGAGACAGACAAGGAGATAGATTAGGAGACAGACAAGGAGAGAGACTGGGAGACAGACAAGGAGAGAGACTGGGAGACAGACAAGGAGAGAGACTGGGAGACAGACAAGGAGAGAGACTGGGAGACAGACAAGGAGAGACACTGTGAGACAGACAAGGAGAGAGACTGGGAGACAGACAAGGAGAGAGACTTTTGAGACAGACAATGAGAGAGACTGGGAGACAGACAAGGAGAGAGACTGGAGGACAGACAAGGAGGGAGACCGGGAGACAGACAAGGAGAGAGACTGGTGAGACAGACAAGGAGAGACACTGTGAGACTGACAAGGAGAGAGACTGGAGGACAGACAAGGAGAGAGACCGGGAGACAGACAAGGAGAGAGACTGGTGAGACAGACAATGAGAGACACTGTGAGACAGACAAGGAGAGAGACATGGAGACAGACAAGGAGAGAGCCTGGGAGACAGACAAGGAGGGAGACTGGGAGACAGACAAGGAGAGAGACTGGAGGACAGACAAGGAGGGAGACTGGAGGACAGACAAGGAGGGAGACCGGGAGACAGACAAGGAGAGAGACTGGGAGACGGACAAGGAGAGACACTGTGAGACAGACAAGGAGAGAGACTGGGAGACAGACAAGGAGAGAGACTTGTGAGACAGACAATGAGAGAGACTGGGAGACAGACAAGGGGAGAGACTGAGACATACAAGGAGAGAGACTTGTGAGACAGACAATGAGGGAGACTGGGAGACAGACAAGGAGAGAGACTGGGAGACAGACAAGAAGAGAGACTTTGAGACAGACAAGGAGGGACACTGTGAGACAGACAAGGAGGGACACTGTGAGACAGACAAGGAGAGAGTTTGGGAGACAGACAAGGAGAGAGACTGGGAGACAGACAAGGAGATAGACTGGGAGACAGACAAGGAGAGAGACTTTGAGACAGACAAGGAGGGACACTGTGAGACAGAGATAAAGAGAAAGAATATGGAGGAGAGATAAAGAGACAGAATATGGAGGGTTTCAAAATGACACCGCCCCTCTCCTTCGAAACACACTCCTCTTCTCAGAATACAACTCCAATTCCTCTCTACTTTTCAGAGTGGAAGAGATGACTGAATAACCAGATCACCATTAAAAAGCTGACTTTATCATAACCTACTCTGCCCTCCCACTTCACCTCCCCTCTCACCTCTGTCCTCCCCTCCCACCTCCCCTCCCACCTCTGTCCTCCCCTCCCACCTCCCCTCCCCTCTCACCTCCCCTCCCACCTCACCTCCCCTCTCACCTCACCTCCCCTCTCACCTCTGTCCTCCCCTCCCACCTCTGTCCTCCCGTTCCCACCTCTGTCCTCCCTCCCACCTCCCCTCCCACCTCTGTCCTCCCCTCCCACCTCTGCCCTCCCCTCCCACCTCCCTTCCCACCTCTGTCCTCCCCTCCCCTCTCACCTCTGTCCTCCCCTCCCACCTCCCCTCCACCAACAACCATCAACATTATTACCTAGACCAGTAGACCGTCAAAATGCCCCCGAGATGGAGAAAACAAAGCCTGTACCATTAAACAGACCTGAACTAGACTGATTGGAGTCATGCTGCCGCCTGGGTAAGACATAGGTACCACTGCAATACATAATGGGAGGGAAGAGGAGAGATGGAGAAACGATACTGCGACCAAAACATTTACATTTGTGACCGTTTGACTCACGTTTTTACATTTTGTCCGTGAAAGAAAAGTACGTGATCACGTGAGTTTTTGGTTCACAATTTTCATATATATATTTTATATATATATTTATATATATTTTCATATATATATATATATATTTTTTTATGTTTGTTTTCATGATTTATTCATTCGGTTTATATGCGATTGACCCCCCCCCCCTCCAAAAAGAAATGGACATTGTGAAGGGACAACAATGTCAGGGAATGCCCCCTGTGCGGTGTAAAACGCGCCTACGGTCATCCGCCGCAGGAAGCCTAGCGGTTAATAGCGTTGGGCCAGGAACCTCGCTGGTAAGGTAGTACACACCTGCTGTTCTGCTGTTGAGCAAAGTAGTTACCCCCCCTCCTCCAAGCAACAACTGTTCCCCCGGGCGACAATATGGATAAAGGCATCACGCCGCAGCTCTCTGATTCAGATGGGGTTTTAAATGCAGAAGACACATGTCCTTTTTTAAAGCATTTAGCTGTGCAACTAAGGATCCTCTTCCCTAATATTATAAGGATAAAAAACATTTAATCAGACTATATAATATATATATATATATATATATATATAGTTTTAAACAGATGGATACCCGAAACTGTTAAGTTTGTTATGTCTATTATGCGCTGCACGTATATGCCTGCCTGTAGATGATCTGTCGAGCAGAGAGCGCGTCAAACAGCCGGTTGTCGCGTGGGCGCAATTTACTTACGACAACAAAGGGGGATTGGAGAGATGTGCTGACTTCTAGCAGTCCATGTCTAAGGCAGGAATGGGTGAAGCAAAACCAGGTATTTAAAAAATTTAAAAAAACGTTTCAAAGGTTGAATATTTGCTCATGGAATAATATAACCTGACCTTTTGAAAATCAGACATTTTATTCTATTTGGTTTGAAAAAAAGTCATAGAAGTTCAAGGTAACGCATTTACAGCTCCAATATAAAAACCATTTCTCTCTCCGTGATTTCATTTCTGATCGGTTTTCATGAGAGATGTAGTCGGGGTTTTTTCCCGTTTGTTTCCCGTCATTTCCATTGAAGGATGTTCGGTCTGTTGCACTTGTTGCGGTAAAACCACGTGATGTTATTATGAGCAAGATGAGACATTAACGTTAGCTTCAACTCGTTTTGTGTTTTTACCATACAAAGCTTTACATTAAAAAGAGAAGCCGTTTT
>NC_060188.1:45000-57500 GCF_021184085.1 Oncorhynchus gorbuscha
GAGGGAGGAGGTTGGAGGTTGGTGGTGTTTTAATAATGGAGGGAGGAGGGAGGAGGTTGGTGGTGTTTTAATAATGGAGGGAGGAGGGAGGAGGTTGGTGGTGTTTTAATAAAGGAGGGAGGAGGGAGGAGGTTGGTGGTGTTTTAATAATGGAGGGAGGAGGTTGGAGGTGTTTTAATAATGGAGGGAGGAGGGAGGAGGTTGGTGGTGTTTTAATAATGGAGGGAGGAGGGAGGAGGGAGGAGGTTGGTGGTGTTTTAATAATGGAGGGAGGAGGGAGGAGGGTGGTGGTGTTTTAATAATGGAGGGAGGAGGGAGGAGGTTGGTGTTGTTTTAATAATGGAGGGAGGAGGTAGGAGGTTGGTGGTGTTTTAATAATGGAGGGAGGAGGGAGGAGGTTGGTGGTGTTTTAATAATGGAGGGAGGAGGTTGGTGGTGTTTTAATAATGGAGGGAGGAGGTTGGTGGTGTTTTAATAATGGAGGGAGGAGGTTGGTGGTGTTTTAATAATGGAGGGAGGAGGGAGGAGGTTGGTGGTGTTTTAATAATGGAGGGAGGAGGTTGGTGGTGTTTTAATAATGGAGGGAGGAGGGAGGAGGTTGGTGGTGTTTTAATAATGGAGGGAGGAGGTTGGTGGTGTTTTAATAATGGAGGGAGGAGGGAGGAGGGAGGAGGTTGGTGGTGTTTTAATAATGGAGGGCGGAGGGAGGAGGTTGGTGGTGTTTTAATAATGGAGGGAGGAAGGAGGAGGGAGGAGGTTGGTGGTGTTTTAATAATGGAGGGAGGAGGGAGGAGGTTGGTGGTGTTTTAATAATGGAGGGAGGGAGGAGGGAGGAGGTTGGTGGTGTTTTAATAATGGAGGGAGCAGGGAGGAGGTTGGTGGTGTTTTAATAATGGAGGGAGGAGGGAGGAGGTTGGTGGTGTTTTAATAATGGAGGGAGGATGGAGGAGGTTGGTGGTGTTTTAATAATGGAGGGAGGAGGGAGGAGGTTGGTGGTGTTTTAATAATGGAGGGAGGAGGGAGGAGGTTGGTGGTGTTTTAATAATGGAGGGAGGAGGTTGGAGGTGTTTTAATAATGGAGGGAGGAGGGAGGAGGTTGGTGGTGTTTTAATAATGGAGGGAGGAGGGAGGAGGTTGGTGGTGTTTTAATAATGGAGGGAGGAGGGAGGAGGTTGGTGGTGTTTTAATAATGGAGGGAGGAGGTTGGAGGTGTTTTAATAATGGAGGGAGGAGGGAGGAGGTTGGTGGTGTTTTAATAATGGAGGGAGGAGGTAGGAGGTTGATGGTGTTTTAATAATGGAGGGAGGAGGTAGGAGGTTGGTGGTGTTTTAATAATGGAGGGAGGAGGGAGGAGGGAGGAGGGAGGAGGGAGGAGGTTGGTGGTGTTTTAATAATGGAGGGAGGAGGGAGCAGGGAGGAGGTTGGTGGTGTTTTAATAATGGAGGGAGGAGGTAGGAGGTTGGTGGTGTTTTAATAATGGAGGGAGGAGGGAGGAGGGAGGAGGTTGGTGGTGTTTTAATAATGGAGGGAGGAGGGAGGAGGGAGGAGGTTGGTGGTGTTTTAATAATGGAGGGAGGAGGGAGGAGGGTGGTGGTGTTTTAATAATGGAGGGAGGAGGGAGGAGGTTGGTGTTGTTTTAATAATGGAGGGAGGAGGTAGGAGGTTGGTGGTGTTTTAATAATGGAGGGAGGAGGGAGGAGGTTGGTGGTGTTTTAATAATGGAGGGAGGAGGTTGGTGGTGTTTTAATAATGGAGGGAGGAGGGAGGAGGTTGGTGGTGTTTTAATAATGGGGGGAGGAGGTTGGTGGTGTTTTAATAATGGAGGGAGGAGGGAGGAGGTTGGTGGTGTTTTAATAATGGAGGGAGGATGTTGGTGGTGTTTTAATAATAGAGGGAGGAGGGAGGAGGTTGGTGGTGTTTTAATAATGGAGGGAGGAGGTTGGTGGTGTTTTAATAATGGAGGGAGGAGGTAGGAGGTTGGTGGTGTTTTAATAATGGAGGGAGGAGGGAGGAGATTGGTGGTGTTTTAATAATGGAGGGAGGAAGGAGGAGGGAGGAGGTTGGTGGTGTTTTAATAATGGAGGGAGGAGGGAGGAGGTTGGTGGTGTTTTAATAATGGAGGGAGGAGGGTGGAGGTTGGTGGTGTTTTAATAATGGAGGGAGGAGGGAGGAGGTTGGTGGTGTTTTAATAATGGAGGGAGGAGGGAGGAGGTTGGTGGTGTTTTAATAATGGAGGGAGGAGGGAGGAGGTTGGTGGTGTTTTAATAATGGAGGGAGGATGGAGGAGGTTGGTGGTGTTTTAATAATGGAGGGAGGAGGGATGAGGTTGGTGGTGTTTTAATAATGGAGGGAGGAGGTTGGTGGTGTTTTAATAATGGAGGGAGGAGGGAGGAGGTTGGTGGTGTTTTAATAATGGAGGGAGGAGGGAGGAGGTTGGTGGTGTTTTAATAATGGAGGGAGGAGGTTGGTGGTGTTTTAATAATGGAGGGAGGAGGGAGGAGGTTGGTGGTGTTTTAATAATGGAAGTAGGAGGGAGGAGGTTGGTGGTGTTTTAATAATGGAGGGAGGAGGGAGGAGGTTGGTGGTGTTTTAATAATGGAGGGAAGAGGGAGGAGGTTGGAGATGTTTTAATAATGGAGGGAGGAGGGAGGAGGTTACTGGTGTTTTAATAATGGAGGGAGGAGGGAGGAGGTTGGTGGTGTTTTAATAATGGAGGGAGGAGGGAGGAGGTTGGTGGTGTTTTAATAATGGAGGGAGGAGGGAGGAGGTTGGTGGTGTTTTAATAATGGAGGGAGGAGGGAGGAGGTTGGTGGTGTTTTAATAATGGAGGGAGGAGGGAGGAGGTTGGTGGTGTTTTAATAATGGAGGGAGGAGGGAGGAGGTTGGTGGTGTTTTAATAATGGAGGGAGGAGGGAGGAGGTTGGTGGTGTTTTAATAATGGAGGGAGGAGGGAGGAGGTTGGTGGTGTTTTAATAATGGAGGGAGGAGGGAGGAGGTTGGTGGTGTTTTAATAATGGAGGGAGGAGGGAGGAGGTTGGTGGTGTTTTAATAATGGAGGGAGGAGGGAGGAGGGAGGAGGTTGGTGGTGTTTTAATAATGGAGGGAGGAGGTTGGTGGTGTTTTAATAATGGAGGGAGGAGGGAGGAGGTTGGTGGTGTTTTAATAATGGAGGGAGGAGGGAGGAGGTTGGTGGTGTTTTAATAATGGAGGGAGGAGGTTGGAGGTTGGTGGTGTTTTAATAATGGAGGGAGGAGGGAGGAGGTTGGTGGTGTTTTAATAATGGAGGGAGGAGGGAGGAGGTTGGTGGTGTTTTAATAAAGGAGGGAGGAGGGAGGAGGTTGGTGGTGTTTTAATAATGGAGGGAGGAGGTTGGAGGTGTTTTAATAATGGAGGGAGGAGGGAGGAGGTTGGTGGTGTTTTAATAATGGAGGGAGGAGGGAGGAGGGAGGAGGTTGGTGGTGTTTTAATAATGGAGGGAGGAGGGAGGAGGGTGGTGGTGTTTTAATAATGGAGGGAGGAGGGAGGAGGTTGGTGTTGTTTTAATAATGGAGGGAGGAGGTAGGAGGTTGGTGGTGTTTTAATAATGGAGGGAGGAGGGAGGAGGTTGGTGGTGTTTTAATAATGGAGGGAGGAGGTTGGTGGTGTTTTAATAATGGAGGGAGGAGGTTGGTGGTGTTTTAATAATGGAGGGAGGAGGTTGGTGGTGTTTTAATAATGGAGGGAGGAGGGAGGAGGTTGGTGGTGTTTTAATAATGGAGGGAGGAGGTAGGAGGTTGGTGGTGTTTTAATAATGGAGGGAGGAGGTAGGAGGTTGGTGGTGTTTTAATAATGGAGGGAGGAGGGAGGAGGGGGAGGGAGGAGGGAGGAGGAGGGAGAGGGAGGAGGGAGGAGGTTGGTGGTGTTTTCATAATGGAGGGAGGAGGGAGGAGGAAGGAGGTTGGTGGTGTTTTAATAATGGAGGGAGGAGGGAGGAGTTTGGTGGTGTTTTAATAATGGAGGGAGGAGGTTGGTGGTGTTTTAATAATGGAGGGAGGAAGGAGGAGGTTGGTGTTGTTTTAATAATGGAGGGAGGAGGTAGGAGGTTGGTGGTGTTTTAATAATGGAGGGAGGAGGGAGGAGGTTGGTGGTGTTTTAATAATGGAGGGAGGAGGTTGGTGGTGTTTTAATAATGGAGGGAGGAGGGAGGAGGGTGGTGGTGTTTTAATAATGGAGGGAGGAGGTTGGTGGTGTTTTAATAATGGAGGGAGGAGGGAGGAGGTTGGTGTTGTTTTAATAATGGAGGGAGGAGGTAGGAGGTTGGTGGTGTTTTAATAATGGAGGGAGGAGGGAGGAGGTTGGTGGTGTTTTAATAATGGAGGGAGGAGGTTGCTGGTGTTTTAATAATGGAGGGAGGAGGGAGGAGGTTGGTGGTGTTTTAATAATGGAGGGAGGAGGTTGGTGGTGTTTTAATAATGGAGGGAGGAGGGAGGAGGTTGGTGGTGTTTTAATAATGGAGGGAGGATGTTGGTGGTGTTTTAATAATAGAGGGAGGAGGGAGGAGGTTGGTGGTGTTTTAATAAAGGAGGGAGGAGGTTGGTGGTGTTTTAATAATGGAGGGAGGAGGTAGGAGGTTGGTGGTGTTTTAATAATGGAGGGAGGAGGGAGGAGGTTGGTGGTGTTTTAATAATGGAGGGAGGAAGGAGGAGGGAGGAGGTTGGTGGTGTTTTAATAATGGAGGGAGGAGGGAGGAGGTTGGTGGTGTTTTAATAATGGAGGGAGGAAGGAGGAGGGAGGAGGTTGGTGGTGTTTTAATAATGGAGGGAGGAGGGAGGAGGTTGGTGGTGTTTTAATAATGGAGGGAGGAGGGAGGAGGTTGGTGGTGTTTTAATAATGGAGGGAGGAGGGAGGAGGTTGGTGGTGTTTTAATAATGGAGGGAGGAGGGAGGAGGTTGGTGGTGTTTTAATAATGGAGGGAGGATGGAGGAGGTTGGTGGTGTTTTAATAATGGAGGGAGGAGGGAGGAGGTTGGTGGTGTTTTAATAATGGAGGGAGGATGGAGGAGGTTGGTGGTGTTTTAATAATGGAGGGAGGAGGGAGGAGGTTGGTGGTGTTTTAATAATGGAGGGAGGAGGTAGGAGGTTGGTGGTGTTTTAATAATGGAGGGAGGAGGTAGGAGGTTGGTGGTGTTTTAATAATGGAGGGAGGAGGGAGGAGGGAGGAGGGAGGAGGGAGGAGGGAGGAGGGAGGAGGTTGGTGGTGTTTTAATAATGGAGGGAGGAGGGAGGAGGGTGGTGGTGTTTTAATAATGGAGGGAGGAGGTTGGTGGTGTTTTAATAATGGAGGGAGGAGGGAGGAGGGAGGAGGTTGGTGGTGTTTTAATAATGGAGGGAGGAAGGAGGAGGGAGGAGGTTGGTGGTGTTTTAATAATGGAGGGAGGAGGGAGGAGGTTGGTGGTGTTTTAATAATGGAGGGAGGAGGGAGGAGGTTGGTGTTGTTTTAATAATGGAGGGAGGAGGGAGGAGGGAGGAGGTTGGTGGTGTTTTAATAATGGAGGGAGGAGGGATGAGGTTGGTGGTGTTTTAATAATGGAGGGAGGAGGGAGGAGGGGGAGGGAGGAGGTTGGTGGTGTTTTAATAATGGAGGGAGGAGGGAGGAGGTTGGTGGTGTTTTAATAATGGAGGGAGGAGGGAGGAGGTTGGTGGTGTTTTAATAATTGAGGGAGGAGGTAGGAGGTTGGTGGTGTTTTAATAATGGAGGGAGGAGGTAGGAGGTTGGTGGTGTTTTAATAATGGAGGGAGGAGGGAGGAGGGAGGAGGGAGGAGGGAGGAGGGAGGAGGTTGGTGGTGTTTTCATAATGGAGGGAGGAGGGAGGAGGGAGGAGGGAGGAGGTTGGTGGTGTTTTAATAATGGAGGGAGGAGGGAGGAGTTTGGTGGTGTTTTAATAATGGAGGGAGGAGGTTGGTGGTGTTTTAATAATGGAGGGAGGAGGGAGGAGGGAGGAGGTTGGTGGTGTTTTAATAATGGAGGGAGGAAGGAGGAGGGAGGAGGTTGGTGGTGTTTTAATAATGGAGGGAGGAGGGAGGAGGTTGGTGGTGTTTTAATAATGGAGGGAGGAGGGAGGAGGTTGGTGTTGTTTTAATAATGGAGGGAGGAGGGAGGAGGGAGGAGGTTGGTGGTGTTTTAATAATGGAGGGAGGAGGGATGAGGTTGGTGGTGTTTTAATAATGGAGGGAGGAGGGAGGAGGTTGGTGGTGTTTTAATAATGGAGGGAGGAGGGAGGAGGTTGGTGGTGTTTTAATAATGGAGGGAGGAGGGAGGAGGTTGGTGGTGTTTTAATAATGGAGGGAGGAGGTAGGAGGTTGGTGGTGTTTTAATAATGGAGGGAGGAGGTAGGAGGTTGGTGGTGTTTTAATAATGGAGGGAGGAGGTAGGAGGTTGGTGGTGTTTTAATAATGGAGGGAGGAGGGAGGAGGGAGGAGGTTGGTGGTGTTTTAATAATGGAGGGAGGAGGTAGGAGGTTGGTGGTGTTTTAATAATGGAGGGAGGAGGTTGGAGGTTGGTGGTGTTTTAATAATGGAGGGAGGAGGTAGGAGGTTGGTGGTGTTTTAATAATGGAGGGAGGAGGTTGGTGGTGTTTTAATAATGGAGAGAGGAGGGAGGAGGTGTTTTAATAATGGAGGGAGGAGGTTGGTGGTGTTTTAATAATGGAGGGAGGAGGTTGGTGGTGTTTTAATAATGGAGGGAGGAGGGAGGAGGTTGGTGGTGTTTTAATAATGGAGGGAGGAGGGAGGAGGTTGGTGGTGTTTTAATAACTGCGGTTACTGCGGTTATTGTGGTTACTGCGGTTATTGTGGTTACTGCGGTTACTGTGGTTACTGCGGTTACTGTGGTTACTGCGGTTATTGTGGTTACTGCGGTTACTGTGGTTACTGCGGTTATTGTGGTTACTGCGGTTACTGTGGTTACTGCGGTTATTGTGGTTACTGCGGTTACTGTGGTTACTGCGGTTATTGTGGTTACTGCGGTTATTGTGGTTACTGCGGTTACTGTGGTTACTGCACTTATTGTGGTTACTGCGGTTACTGTGGTTACTGCGGTTACTGTGGTTATTGCGGTTATTGTGGTTACTGCGGTTATTGTGGCTACTGCGGTTATTGTGGTTACTGCAGTTATTGTGGCTACTGCAGTTATTGTGGTTACTGTGGTTACTGTGGTTACTGCGGTTATTGTGGTTACTGCGGTTATTGTGGTTACTGCGGTTACTGTGGTTATTGTGGTTACTGCGGTTACTGCGGTTATTGCGGTTACTGTGGTTACGGCGGTTACTGCGGTTATTGTGGTTACTGCGGTTACTGCGGTTATTGCGGTTACTGTGGCTACTGCGGTTACTGTGGCTACTGCGGTTACTGTGGCTACTGCGGTTATTGTGGTTACTGCGGTTATTGTGGCTACTGCGGTTATTGTGACTACTGCGGTTATTGTGGTTACTGCGGTTACTGCAGTTATTGTGGTTACTGCGGTTACTGTGGTTACTGCAGTTATTGCGGTTACTGCGGTTATTGCGGTTACTGCGGTCACTGCGGTTACTTTGGTGACTGAGGTTACTGCGGTTACTTTGGTGACTGAGGTTACTGCGGTTACTTTGGTTACTATGGTTATTGTGGTTACTGTGGTTACTGCGGTTACTATGGTTACTGCGGTTACTGTGGTTACTGCGGTTATTGTGGTTACTGCGGTTACTGTGGTTACTGCGGTTATTGTGGTTACTGCGGTTACTGTGGTTACTGCGGTTATTGTGGTTACTGCGGTTACTGTGGTTACTGCGGTTATTGTGGTTACTGCGGTTATTGTGGTTACTGCGGTTACTGTGGTTACTGCACTTATTGTGGTTACTGCGGTTACTGTGGTTACTGCGGTTACTGTGGTTATTGCGGTTATTGTGGTTACTGCGGTTATTGTGGCTACTGCGGTTATTGTGGTTACTGCAGTTATTGTGGCTACTGCAGTTATTGTGGTTACTGTGGTTACTGTGGTTACTGCGGTTATTGTGGTTACTGCGGTTATTGTGGTTACTGCGGTTACTGTGGTTATTGTGGTTACTGCGGTTACTGCGGTTATTGCGGTTACTGTGGTTACGGCGGTTACTGCGGTTATTGTGGTTACTGCGGTTACTGCGGTTATTGCGGTTACTGTGGCTACTGCGGTTACTGTGGCTACTGCGGTTACTGTGGCTACTGCGGTTATTGTGGTTACTGCGGTTATTGTGGCTACTGCGGTTATTGTGACTACTGCGGTTATTGTGGTTACTGCGGTTACTGCAGTTATTGTGGTTACTGCGGTTACTGTGGTTACTGCAGTTATTGCGGTTACTGCGGTTATTGCGGTTACTGCGGTCACTGCGGTTACTTTGGTGACTGAGGTTACTGCGGTTACTTTGGTGACTGAGGTTACTGCGGTTACTTTGGTTACTGTGGTTATTGTGGTTACTGTGGTTACTGCGGTTACTATGGTTATTGTGGTTACTGCGGTTACTGTGGTTACTTTGGTTACTATGGTTATTGCGGTTACTGTGGTTACTGTGGTTACTGTGGTTACTGTGGTTATTGTGGTTACTGTGGTTACTGTGGTTACTTTGGTGACTGCGGTTACTGCGGTTACTGTGGTTACTGCGGTTACTGCGGTTACTGTGGTTACTGCGGTTACTGCGGTTACTGCGGTTATTGCGGTTACTGCGGTTACTTTGGTTACTATGGTTATTGTGGTTACTGCGGTTACTGTGGTTACTTTGGTTACTATGGTTATTGTGGTTACTGCGGTTACTTTGTTGACTGCGGTTACTGTGGTTACTGCAGTTACTGTGGTTACTTTGGTTACTATGGTTATTGTGGTTACTGTGGTTACTGCATGGTTACTGCATGGTTACTGCATGGTGCTAAAATAAATACTGACATTTAAATGATACTGTAGCAAACAGTCTGGGAGGGGGGGGGGGGCAAAAGGAAAGAGAGAGAAAAGGAAGTGGGGCATATTCCCCAGAACACACTGAAAATGTATTCCACTTGAAGGCTGAGAGGCCATTTTACATCAAGAAGAACACTCCAGCTACGAGAAACACACGACGGAGAGAGAGGAGGGAGAGAGAAACAGAGAGAGAGAGAGAGAGAGAGAGAGAGAGAGAGAGAGAGAGAGAGAGAGAGAGAGAGAGAGAGAGAGAGAGAGAGAGAGAGAGAGAGAGAGAGAGAGAGAGAGAGAGAGAGAGAGAGAGAGAGAGAGAGAGAGAGAGAGAGAGAGAGAGAGAGAGAGAGAGAGAGAGAGAGAGAGAGAGAATGAGTGTGTGCATGGTGATATGTCTCTACCAAGTTCTAACACCATTTTCTCACACACAGTGTCTAACAACAAGATATTCCTGTGTTGTATAATGACACACTCCTTCTAGTTTTACACACTCACTCTCGAGGCAGGATGAGTGGCCTTCTCGTTTGACAGAAAAGGAGCATCGTATTAAATGAGCTTATGATTTGAGCCCAACGACAGAAGTAAACATCTCCTCTAGGTAATTGGGTTAACTCATATCTCTCTCTCTCTCTCTCTCTCTCTCTCTCTCTCTCTCTCTCTCTCTCTCTCTCTCTCTCTCTCTCTCTCCTCTCTGTGATGAGGAAGCCTAAGGCGAGACAACAGTGAGGATGAATAACAAGCCTGGATAGTCACGCATTAATAAATGTAAACACACACCCCAACACAACACACACCCCAACACAACAAACACCCCAACACACACACCCCAACACACACACACACCCCCAACACAACACACACCCCAACACACACACCCCAACACAACACACACCCCAACACAACACACACCCCAACACAACACACACCCCAACACAACACACACACCCCAACACAACACACACCCCAACACAACACACACCCCAACACAACACACACACCCCAACACACACACACCCCAACACAACAAACACACACACACACACACACACCCCAACACAAACACACCCCAACACAAAAACACCCCAACACAACAAACACACACACAACACACACACACCCCAACACACACACCCCAACACACACACACCCCAACACAACACACCCCAACACAACAAACACACACACACCCCGACACAACAAACACACACACACACACCCCAACACACACACCCCGACACAACAAACACACACACATTACCCCGAGAAGACGAAAGAAAATCCCTTGCGATTGTATTTTTCTATATTTTCGATTTTATAAAGCTTTTTATTCAGTGATGGAAATACGTTTGACCATTACGCTAACGGTCAAAAGGTTCATTAGCATAATTCATAATTGAGTGGTTTTAAATTGGCCCGTGTATTTTCCTTAGTCATAGTGGGTCTTATTTATCTAACACAACTAACACACAGCAAACAGAGAGAGGGGCATTTTATCCTGTATCTCCTCAGTAGGTCGCTGCAGGAGGACTGAGAGTGATTCCTCCTGTATCTCCTCAGTAGGTCGCTGCAGGAGGACTGAGAGTGATTCCTCCTGTATCTCTTCAGTAGGTCGCTGCAGGAGGACTGAGAGTGATTCCTCCTGTAGCTCCTCAGTAGGTCCCTGCAGGAGGACAACATTCTGAGAGGGATTTTATCCTGTAGCTCCTCAGTAGGTCCCTGCAGGAGGACAACATTCTAAGTGTGATTCCTCCTGCGGCTCCTCAGCAGGAAAACGTGTTTTCAGAAGACTGTTCGTGGCGCAACACATCAAATCAAATCAAATTGTATTCGTCACATGAGCCCTTAACCAACAGGTGTAGACCTCACAGTGAAATGCTGACTGACCAGCCCTTAACCAACAGGTGTAGACCTCACAGTGAAATGCTGACTGACCAGCCCTTAACCAACAGGTGTAGTAGACCTCACAGTGAAATGCTGACTGACAAGCCCTTAACCAACAGGTGTAGACCTCACAGTGAAATGCTACTTACAGGCCCTTAACCAACAGGTGTAGACCTCACAGTGAAATGCTGACTGACCAGCCCTTAACCAACAGGTGTAGACCTCACAGTGAAATGCTGACTGACCAGCCCTTAACCAACAGGTGTAGTAGACCTCACAGTGAAATGCTGACTGACAAGCCCTTAACCAACAGGTGTAGACCTCACAGTGAAATGCTACTTACAGGCCCTTAACCAACAGGTGTAGACCTCACAGTGAAATGCTGACTGACCAGCCCTTAACCAACAGGTGTAGACCTCACTGTGAAATGCTGACCGACCCCTTAACCAACAGGTGACCGACCCCTTAACCAACAGGTGACCAGCCCCTTAACCAACAGGTGACCGACCCCTTAACCAACAGGTGACCAGCCCCTTAACCAACAGGTGACCAGCCCCTTAACCAACAGGTGACCGACCCCTTAACCAACAGGTGACCAGCCCCTTAACCAACAGGTGACCAGCCCCTTAACCAACAGGTGACCAGCCCCTTAACCAACAGGTGACCAGCCCCTTAACCAACAGGTGACCGACCCCTTAACCAACAGGTGACCGACCCCTTAACCAACAGGTGACCGACCCCTTAACCAACAGGTGACCGACCCCTTAACCAACAGGTGACCGACCCCTTAACCAACAGGTGACCGACCCCTTAACCAACAGGTGACCGACCCCTTAACCAACAGGTGACCGACCCCTTAACCAACAGGTGACCAGCCCCTTAACCAACAGGTGACCGACCCCTTAACCAACAGGTGACCGACCCCTTAACCAACAGGTGACCGACCCCTTAACCAACAGGTGACCGACCCCTTAACCAACAGGTGACTGACCCCTTAACCAACAGGTGACTGACCCCTTAACCAACAGGTGACTGACCCCTTAACCAACAGGTGACTGACCCCTTAACCAACAGGTGACTGACCCCTTAACCAACAGGTGACCGACCCCTTAACCAACAGGTGACCGACCCCTTAACCAACAGGTGACCGACCCCTTAACCAACAGGTGACCGACCCCTTAACCAACAGGTGACCGACCACTTAACCAACAGGTGACCGACCCCTTAACCAACAGGTGACCGACCCCTTAACCAACAGGTCACCAGCCCCTTAACCAACAGGTGACCGACCCCTTAACCAACAGGTGACCAGCCCCTTAACCAACAGGTCACCGACCCCTTAACCAACAGGTGACCAGCCCCTTAACCAACAGGTGACCAGCCCCTTAACCAACAGGTGACCGACCCCTTAACCAACAGGTGACTGACCCCTTAACCAACAGGTGACCGACCCCTTAACCAACAGGTGACCGACCCCTTAACCAACAGGTGACCGACCCCTTAACCAACAGGTGACCGACCCCTTAACCAACAGGTGACCAGCCCCTTAACCAACAGGTGACCGACCCCTTAACCAACAGGTGACCAGCCCCTTAACCAACAGGTGACCGACCCCTTAACCAACAGGTGACCGACCCCTTAACCAACAGGTGACCGACCCCTTAACCAACAGGTGACCGACCCCT
>NC_060188.1:62500-65000 GCF_021184085.1 Oncorhynchus gorbuscha
CTAACCCTTACCAAGCAGATACCCCACCCTAAACCTTACCAAGCAGATACCCCACCCCTAACCCTTACCAAGCAGATACCCCACCCTAACCCTTACCAAGCAGATACCCCACCCTAAACCTTACCAAGCAGATACCCCACCCCCTAACCCTTACCAAGCATATACCCCACCCCCTAACCCTTACCAAGCAGATACCCACCCTAACCCTTACCAAGCAGATACCCCACCCTAAACCTTACCAAGCAGATACCCCACCCCTAACCCTTACCAAGCATATACCCCACCCCCTAACCCTTACCAAGCAGATACCCACCCTAACCCTTACCAAGCAGATACCCCACCCTAAACCTTACCAAGCAGATACCCCACCCCCTAACCCTTACCAAGCAGATACCCCACCCCCTAACCCTTACCAAGCAGATACCCCACCCTAAACCTTACCAAGCAGATACCCCACCCCCTAACCCTTACCAAGCAGATACCCCACCCTAACCCTTACCAAGCAGATACCCCACCCTAACCCTTACCAAGCAGATACCCCACCCCTAACCCTTACCAAGCAGATACCCCACCCTAACCCTTACCAAGCAGATACCCCACCCCCTAACCCTTACCAAGCAGATACCCCACCCTCAGCCTTACCAAGCAGATACCCCACCCTAACCCTTACCAAGCAGATACCCCACCCTAACCCTTACCAAGCAGATACCCCACCCCGTAACCCTTACCAAGCAGATACCCCACCCCCTAACCCTTACCAAGCAGATACCCCACCCTAACCCTTACCAAGCAGATACCCCACCCTAACCCTTACCAAGCAGATACCCCACCCCCTAACCCTTACCAAGCAGATACCCCACCCTAAACCTTACCAAGCAGATACCCCACCCTAACCCTTACCAAGCAGATACCCCACCCTAACCCTTACCAAGCAGATACCCCACCCCTAACCCTTACCAAGCAGATACCCCACCCTAACCCTTACCAAGCAGATACCCCACCCCTAACCCTTACCAAGCAGATACCCCACCCTCAGCCTTACCAAGCAGATACCCCACCCTAACCCTTACCAAGCAGATACCCCACCCTAACCCTTACCAAGCAGATACCCCACCCCTAACCCTTACCAAGCAGATACCCCACCCCTAACCCTTACCAAGCAGATACCCCACCCTAACCCTTACCAAGCAGATACCCCACCCCCTAACCCTTACCAAGCAGATACCCCACCCTAACCCTTACCAAGCAGATACCCCACCCCCTAACCCTTACCAAGCAGATACCCCACCCTAACCCTTACCAAGCAGATACCCCACCCCTAACCCTTACCAAGCAGATACCCCACCCCTAACCCTTACCAAGCAGATACCCCACCCTAACCCTTACCAAGCAGATACCCCACCCTAACCCTTACCAAGCAGATACCCCACCCCCTAACCCTTACCAAGCAGATACCCCACCCCCTAACCCTTACCAAGCAGATACCCCACCCTAACCCTTACCAAGCAGATACCCCACCCTAACCCTTACCAAGCAGATACCCCACCCCCTAACCCTTACCAAGCAGATACCCAACCCCTAACCCTTACCAAGCAGATACCCCACCCCCTAACCCTTACCAAGCAGATACCCCACCCTAACCCTTACCAAGCAGATACCCCAACCCACAGATACCCGTTTTGCGATTTCAGCCATCCATTCATCTACTAATTTCTCCACACACACAATCTGTTTTCACACATATTCTGATACAATAAAACACCCACAAGAGGCAAAAACAACGAGGCAGATGACTTCACGTAGCCACCTCATCCCTCCCCCTCACCCCATCCCTCCCTCCCCACCCTCCTCACCCCCTCCCTCCCCACCCCATCCCTCCCTCCCCACCCCTCCCCTCCCCCTCCCTCTCCCTCCTCACCCCATCCCTCCCTCCCCACCCCTCTCCCTCTCCCTCCTCACCCCATCCCTCCCTCCCCACCCCTCTCCCTCTCCCTCCTCACCCCCTCCCTCCCCACCCCTCTCCCTCTCCCTCCCCACCCCCTCCCTCACCACCCTCCTCACCACCCCATCCCCCCTCACCTCGGGTGCAGCAGGTAGCCTCGAGGTTAGAGAGTTGGGTCGGTACCCGATAAGTTGCCGGTCCAAATAACCCTGAGCCGACAAGTTAAACAAATCTGTTGATGTGCTCTTGAGCAAGGCACTTAACCACATTCACTCCAGGGGCCCTGGGCAATGTGAACCCTGCAGATGTCTCAGGGGGAGTTAGGATGCGATAAAAAGGACACATGTACCCCCACCCCCCCCAAATCATTATAATGATACATTCATCAGCCATGACCATAGAGGATCTCCCTCCTCACCTCATCAGCCATGACCATAGAGGATCTCCCTCCTCACCTCATCAGCCATGACCATAGAGGATCTCCCTCCTCCCTCCTCACCTCATCAGCCATGACCATAGAGGATCTCCCTCCTCCCTCCTCACCTCATCAGCCATGAC
>NC_060188.1:67500-70000 GCF_021184085.1 Oncorhynchus gorbuscha
TGTGTGTGTGTGTGTGTGTGTGTGTGTGTGTGTGTGTGTGTGTGTGTGTGTGTGTGTGTGTGTGTGTGTGTGTGTGTGTGTGTGTGTGTGTGTGTGTGTGTGTGTGTGTGTGTGTGTGTGTTAGAGGCTTGTCAGTGAGGAGGGATGGCCAGCAGACTAGGACAGGCAGGGACTTATAGATAATGAATAGGAGACTGAACACACACACACACACCGTACAAACATACACACACACACACACACACACACACACACACACACACACACACACACACACACACACACACACACACACCCTGTTGATTACATGGTTCAGATACACTGTTCCATTGTTGAGACAGAGAGAGAAAGGTACATCTTTCCTTACACCAAAAACAGGCCTTAATATGGCTCAGATCAACTCCTAGACTATCAATCAATCAAATGTATTTATGAAGCCCTTCTTACATCAGCTGATATCTCAAAGTGCTGTGCAGAAACCCAGCCTAAAACCACAAACAGCAAGCAATGCAGGTGTAGAAGCACGGTGGCTAGGAAAAACCCCCTAGAAAGGCCAAAACCTAGGAAGCGGTCTGTAGCTCAGTTGGTAGAGCATGGTGCTTGTAACGCCAGGGTAGTGGGTTCGATTCCCGGGACCACCCATAGGTAGAATGTATGCACACATGACTGTAAGTCGCTTTGGATAAAAGCGTCCGCTAAATGGCATATATTAGGAAGAAACCTAGAGAGGAACCACGCTATGAGGGGAGGCTAGGAAGAAACCTAGAGAGGAACCACGCTATGAGGGGTGGCTTTGAAGAAACCTAGAGAGGAACCAGGCTATGAGGGGAGGTTAGGAAGAAACCGAGAGGAACCAGGCTATGTGGGGTGGCCAGTCCTCTTCTGGATGTGCCGGGTGGAGATTATAACAGAACATGGCCAAGATCCACTAGTACAGGCATTAATACAACTCCTAGACTACTAGAGATGTTAAAGACAGGACCTAGGTTACTAGATCCACTAGTACAGACCTTAATACAACTCCTAGACTACTATAGATGTTAAAGACAGGGCCTAGGTTACTAGATCCACTAGTACAGGCCTTAATACGACTCAGATCAACTCCTAGACTACTCTACTAAGATGTTAAAGACAGGACCTAGGTTACTAGATCCACTAGTACAGACCTTAATACAACTCCTAGACTACTAGAGATGTTAAAGACAGGGCCTAGGTTACTAGATCCACTAGTACAGACCTTAATACAACTCCTAGACTACTCTACTGAGATGTTAAAGACAGGACCTAGGTTACTAGACCCACTAGTACAGACCTTAATACAACTCCTAGACTACTAGAGATGTTAAAGACAGGACCTAGGTTACTAGATCCACTAGTACAGACCTTAATACAACTCCTAGACTACTATAGATGTTAAAGACAGGGCCTAGGTTACTAGACCCACTAGTACAGACCTTAATACAACTCCTAGACTACTCTACTGAGATGTTAAAGACAGGACCTAGGTTACTAGATCCACTAGTACAGACCTTAATACAACTCAACCTAGACTACTATAGATGTTAAAGACAGGGCCTAGGTTATTAGATCCACTAGTACAGACCTTAATACAACTCCTAGACTACTAGAGATGTTAAAGACAGGGCCTAGGTTACTAGATCCACTAGTACAGACCTTAATACAACTCCTAGACTACTATAGATGTTAAAGACAGGGCCTAGGTTACTAGATCCACTAGTACAGACCTTAATACAACTCCTAGACTACTCTACTGAGATGTTAAAGACAGGGCCTAGGTTATTAGATCCACTAGTACAGACCTTAATACAACTCCTAGACTACTAGAGATGTTAAAGACAGGGCCTAGGTTACTAGATCCACTAGTACAGACCTTAATACAACTCCTAGACTACTATAGATGTTAAAGACAGGGCCTAGGTTACTAGATCCACTAGTACAGACCTTAATACAACTCCTAGACTACTCTACTGAGATGTTAAAGACAGGGCCTAGGTTACTAGATCCACTAGTACAGACCTTAATACAACTCTAGACTCAACTCCTAAAGACTACCTAGGTTACTAGAGATGTTAAAGACTACTAGAGATGTTAAAGACAGGACCTAGGTTACAGAGATCCACTAGTACAGACCTTATGACTCAGATCAACTCCTAGACTACTCTACTGAGATGTTAAAGACAGGGCCTAGGTTACTAGATCCACTAGTACAGACCTTAATACAACTCCTAGACTACTTTAGATGTTAAAGACAGGACCTAGGTTACTAGATCCACTAGTACAGACCTTAATACAACTCCTAGACTACTATAGATGTTAAAGACAGGACCTAGGTTACTAGATCCACTAGTACAGACCTTAATACAACTCCTAGACTACTATAGATGTTAAAGACAGGACCTAGGTTACTAGATCCACTAGTACAGACCTTAATACAACTCCTAGACTACTATAGATGTTAAAGACAGGACCTAGGTTACTA
>NC_060188.1:75000-105000 GCF_021184085.1 Oncorhynchus gorbuscha
CCATAATAAAGAGATGCTCTGACAACTTAACAGCATGTTAGATGTAGGGTCTAGTTCTAACATATAGATACTGTAGTGAATGTTAGAGGTAGGGTCTAGTTCTAACATATAGATACTGTAGTGAATGTTAGAGGTAGGGTCTAGTTCTAACATATAGATACTGTAGTGAATGTTAGAGGTAGGGTCTAGTTCTAACATATAGATACTGTAGTGAATGTTAGAGGTAGGGTCTAGTTCTAACATATAGATACTGTAGTGAATGTTAGAGGTAGGGTCTAGTTCTAACATATAGATACTGTAGTGAATGTTAGAGGTAGGGTCTAGTTCTAACATATAGATACTGTAGTGAATGTTAGAGGTAGGGTCTAGTTCTAACATATAGATACTGTAGTGAATGTTAGAGGTAGGGTCTAGTTCTAACATATAGATACTGTAGTGAATGTTAGAGGTAGGGTCTAGTTCTAACATATAGATACTGTTGTAACCTTCATTTCTCAGAACAAGAATAGACTGACGAGTTTCAGAAGAAATGTCTTTGTTTCTGGACATTTTAAGCCTGTAATTGAACCCACAAATGCTGATGCTCCAGATACTGAACTAGTCTAAGGCCAGTTTTATTGCTTCTTTAATCAGGACAACAGTTTCAGCTGTGCTAACATAATTGCAAAAGGGTTTTCTAATGATCAATTAGCCTTTTAAAATGATGAACTTGGATTAGCTAACACAACGTGCCATTGGAACACAGGAGTGATGGTTGCTGATAATGGGCCCCTGTAGATATTCCATAAAAATCTGCCGTTTCCAGCTACAATAGTCATTTACAACATGAACAATGTCTCCACTGTATTTCTGATCAATTTAATGTTGTTTTATTATTAATAGGACAAAAAAATAGGCTTTTCTTTCAAAAACACATTTCGTTACAAAGTCAAACATGAGAGAGAGGCTTGTGATACGTGCGCGTCGGCCCACCGGGGCGGTGAGCGAGCTGCGCTTCTCGTTGGGTGAGTCAGTAAAACTTGAAAAGCTGTTTTCAGACTATAATTTCCTCCTCATCCAATACATTTCTCTCCTTCACACCGAGGTCTCGGCTACTGACGGATTCAAGACAAGGTCGTTTTCTTTTTTTCTTTTTTTACGGATCTCAGATTCTCCGTTTTTTGTCGTTGTGTGAAAGTACGAAAGTCATTTTCAATCATTCAAGTATTATAAAAGACTCTGCTGCTACAGTTTCCAATCATAAACTGGATGAAAGGTGTTTATTGAAAAAGGACACATTTTCCCAGATCCCAAGGCTACAAAAAAAAAAATTTTTGCCCAAAACCCCTCTCTCTCTAATCTACTGCTCTATGTCAATATGCAAAACCCCTCTCTCTCTAATCTACTGCTCTATGTCAATATGCAAAACCCCTCTCTCTCTAATCTACTGCTCTATGTCAATATGCAAAACCCCTCTCTCTCTAATCTACTGCTCTATCTCAATATGCAAAACCCCTCTCTCTCTAATCTACTGCTCTATGTCAATATGCAAAACCCCTCTCTCTCTAATCTACTGCTCTATGTCAATATGCAAAACCCCTCTCTAATCTACTGCTCTGTCAATAAGCAAAACCCCTCTCTCTCTAATCTACTGCTCTATGTCAATATGCAAAACCCCTCTCTCTCTAATCTACTGCTCTATCTCAATATGCAAAACCCCTCTCTAATCTACTGCTCTATGTCAATATGCAAAACCCCTTTCTCTCTAATCTACTGCTCTATGTCAATAAGCAAAACCCCTCTCTCTCTAATCTACTGCTCTATGTCAATATGCAAAACCCCTCTCTCTCTAATCTACTGCTCTATGTCAGTATGCAAAACCCCTCTCTCTCTCTAATCTACTGCTCTATGTCAGTATGCAAAACCCCTCTCTCTCTAATCTACTGCTCTATGTCAGTATGCAAAACCCCTCTCTCTCTCTAATCTACTGCTCTATGTCAGTATGCAAAACCCCTCTCTCTCTAATCTACTGCTCTATGTCAATATGCAAAACCCCTCTCTCGAATCTACTGCTCTATGTCAGTATGCAAAACCCCTCTCTCTCTAATTTACTGCTCTATGTTAGTATGCAAAACCCCTCTCTCTCTAATCTACTGCTCTATGTCAATATGCAAAACCCCTCTCTAATCTACTGCTCTATGTCAGTATGCAAAACCCCTCTCTCTCTAATCTACTGCTCTATGTCAGTATGCAAAACCCCTCTCTCTCTAATCTACTGCTCTAACGAAGCCAATATGCAAAAGCCATGATATTGCATGCAAGTGATTTTTTTTAAATGTGATCCAGAACACCAGGGTAGCCTAGTGGTTAGAGTGTAGAGGAGGTAGGTAGCCTAGTGGTTAGAGTGTAGAGGAGGTAGGTAGCCTAGTGGTTAGAGTGTAGAGGCGGCAGCGTAGCCTAGTGGTTAGAGTGTAGAGGCGGCAGCGTAGCCTAGTGGTTAGAGTGTAGAGGCGGCAGCGTAGCCTAGTGGTTAGAGTGTAGAGGTGGCAGCGTAGCCTAGTGGTTAGAGTGTAGAGGCGGCAGCGTAGCCTAGTGGTTAGAGCGTTGGACTAGTAACCGGAAGGTTGTGAGTTCAAGCCCCCCGAGCTGACAAGGTACACATCTGTCGTTCTGCCCCTGAACAGGCAGTTAACCCACTGTTCCCAGGCCATCATTGAAAATAAGAATGTGTTCTTAACTGACTTGCCTGGTTAAATAAATAATAAAAAACAAAAATGTAAGAACCTCAGAGCCCTCCTGGTCACCCCCACCTCAGTTCACATTTTGTTTCAGCACTTCACATTTCAAAATGAACCCTTCCATTGTTCCAGTTAGCAGTTAGCCGCGCTAAACGGTCATTAGCTTTTCCATTGTTCCAGTTAGCAGTTAGCCGCGCTAAACGGTCATTAGCTTTTCCATTGTTCCAGTTAGCAGTTAGCCGCGCTAAACGGTCATTAGCTTTTCCATTGTTCCAGTTAGCAGTTAGCCGCGCTAAACGGTCATTAGCTTTTCCATTGTTCCAGTTAGCAGTTAGCCGCGCTAAACGGTCATTAGCTTTTCCATTGTTCCAGTTAGCGGTTAGCCGTGCTAAATGGTCATTAGCTTTTCCATTGTTCCAGTTAGCGGTTAGCCGTGCTAAATGGTCATTAGCTTTTCCATTGTTCCAGTTAGCAGTTAGCCACGCTAAACGGTCATTAGCTTTTCCATTGTTCCAGTTAGCAGTTAGCCACGCTAAACGGTCATTAGCTTTTCCATTGTTCCAGTTAGCAGTTAGCCGCGCTAAACGGTCATTAGCTTTTCCATTGTTCCAGTTAGCGGTTAGCCGTGCTAAATGGTCATTAGCTTTTCCATTGTTCCAGTTAGCAGTTAGCCACGCTAAACAGTCACTATCGTTGTTTGTTTGTTTGGTCCAAAGTTTAAAAACATCCCCAACAATTTACGAAATAGGCTATATCAACTCTAGATATGTATTCCAGTTTTAATAAAACAATTATTTTGTTTTGTTTAAACATGACCATTAATTTGCATCTTGTCTCTGTTTGTTAGTGTCTCTCCTGGACAGAGTGGCACAAGGTGGATACCAGAAGGCCTGATTTGGCACCTTTTTCACAACACAGGGCGCTGCTCTGCCCTTAGAGGGGCACGGTATCATTTTAGTTTGAGAAATCATTTTGCCAATACTATTATGCTCAGCATTTTCTATATTGAATAAATAATTTAAAAAACATATATCTAAAAACATAAAGAGAATATAAAATGCATTAAAGCCATATGCTGTGTAAATGTTCATGTTTATTGATAAAAATGTAATTGTGTGATTTACAATCAATTATAAACTGGAAGTTTTATGAATGCTGATTGGCTGACAACTGTGGTATATCAGACCGTATATCACGGCTATGACGAAACATTTATTTTTACTCCTCTAATTACGTTGGTAACCAGTTTATCATGGCAATAAGGCACCTTAGGGGTTTTGTGATATATGGACCAATATACCACGGCTAAGGACTGTGTCCTATATACCTTTAGCAGTGGTATATTGGCCATATACCACACCTCTTATTGCCTTATTGCTTAATTACATCCCATAGAGTTCCTATGAAATTACTAGAAGGGGTTTATGTCATAAACCCTCAAAGGTCCAGAATGGAGGTGGAAAATGGCAGCCATCTTGGTCAGGGAGAAATCCCAAAGCCCAGTCTAATTGGAATGAATGACAGTAGAGGCATCATCCAGGTTTTACTATGCAGGAAAATGGCAGCCATCTTGGTCAGGGAGAAATCCCAAAGCCCAGTCTAATTGGAATGAAAGACAGTAGAGGCATCATCCAGGTTTTACTATGCAGGAAAATGGCAGCCATCTTGGTCAGGGAGAAATCCCAAAGCCCAGTCTAATTGGAATGAATGGCAGTAGAGGCATCATCCTGGTTTTACTATGCAGGAAAATGGCAGCCATCTTGGTCAGGGAGAAATCCCAAAGCCCAGTCTAATTGGAATGAAAGGCAGTAGAGGCATCATCCAGGTTTTACTATGCAGGAAAATGGCAGCCATCTTGGTCAGGGAGAAATCCCAAAGCCCAGTCTAATTGGAATGAATGGCAGTAGAGGCATCATCCAGATTTTACTATGCAGGAAAATGGCAGCCATCTTGGTCAGGGAGAAATCCCAAAGCCCAGTCTAATTGGAATGAATGGCAGTAGAGGCATCATCCTGGTTTTACTATGCAGGAAAATGGAATGTGATATCAGACATTTTGTAATAGAATTATAGTCAACCTAAAATAATATCATATAATTATAAATACAGTTTATACAGGGTTTAAACACATTTTGTTCTGTATAAATAACCTCTAAAATATATGTAAACAGACCATAAATGACAACATTTTAGTTTTCCTGTTTTCCTGGTGCTATTATATGATACAATGTCAGTAATTGTTGCCTTCTCAACTTGTCTAAGTCTGATATCAGACAGGATGTGGCTGAGGGAATGACTGCATTGTTTAAATTAAATGTTGACATATCGGCAATTATTTTGAGACAGGTATGGAATCATTCCTCTAAAACTGTCTGGCTAGCTAGCTAACACACATACAGCGCAGATAAATTGTTCAAATTCATTATTTTACATGATATCTTATCACAGCACTGGCAAACGATGGTTGACCAACTCCCTGACCAACATGGCCGACGTTTATCATAAGAAGGTTCCTGACCATTCTAGTGTTCTAATTCCTAATTCTATAACCTTCCTAACACAGGAGCACTGTCTGTCTGTCTGTCTGTCTGTCTGTCTGTCTGTCTGTCTGTCTGTCTGTCTGTCTGTCTGTCTGTCTGTCTGTCTGTCTGTCTGTCTGTCTGTCTCTGCCTGTCTGTCTGTCTGCCTGCCTGTTATACCTGTCTGTCTGCCTGTCTGTCTGTCTGTCTTTCTGTCTGAACATATTGTAGATAATTAATGGGTTCAGTTGTTGCCGTAATACAAAGACTATCTATCGCTTCTTGGTACGACAACAGCAGACAGGGAGCGTCCACACACTACCACTGAAAACACACACACCTCACTCCCCCTCCTTTGGCGCTATAAACTCAGGAGAGGTCTCTCTCTCTCTCTCTCTCTCTCTCTCTCTCTCTCTCTCTCTCTCTCTCTGTGTCTCTCTCTGTGTCTCTCTCTGTCTGTGTGTCTCTGTCTCTGTGTCTCTCTGTCTCTCTGTCTCTCTGTCTCTCTGTCTCTCTGTCTCTCTGTCTCTCTGTCTCTCTGTCTCTCTGTCTCTCTGTCTCTCTGTCTCTGTGTCTCTGTCTCTCTGTGTCTCTGTCTCTGTGTCTCTGTGTCTCAGCGCTCTGACTCTCTCTGTGTGTCTGTCTCTGTGTCTTCTCTTCTCTCTGCGCTATTAGACTCAGGACTATTGGTCTTCTCCATGGTGTCTGAAGTTGAACACTCTCCACCGCAGTCGTCTTCACCCATCATTTCCTCCCTCCGCCTCGACACACTATTGTCCCTTCACCCATCACTTCCTCCCTCCGCCTCGACACTATTGGCCCTTCACCCATCACTTCCTCCCTCTGCCTCGACACTATTGGCCCTTCACCCATCACTTCCTCCCTCTGCCTCGACACTATTGGCCCTTCACCCATCACTTCCTCCCTCTGCCTCGACACACTATTGGCCCTTCACCCATCACTTCCTCCCTCTGCCTCGACACTATTGGCCCTTCACCCATCACTTCCTCCCTCTGCCTCGACACACTATTGGCCCTTCACCCATCACTTCCTCCCTCCGCCTCGGGACACTATTGGCCCTTCACCCATCACTTCCTCCCTCTGCCTCGACACACTATTGGCCCTTCACCCATCACTTCCTCCCTCCGCCTCGACACACTATTGGCCCTTCACCCATCACTTCCTCCCTCTGCCTCAACACACTATTGGCCCTTCACCCATCACTTCCTCCCTCCGCCTCGACACACTATTGGCCCTTCACCCATCACTTCCTCCCTCTGCCTCGACACACTATTGGCCCTTCACCCATCACTTCCTCCCTCTGCCTCGACACTATTGGCCCTTCACCCATCACTTCCTCCCTCTGCCTCGACACTATTGGCCCTTCACCCATCACTTCCTCCCTCTGCCTCGACACTATTGGCCCTTCACCCATCACTTCCTCCCTCCGCCTCGACACTATTGGCCCTTCACCCATCACTTCCTCCCTCTGCCTCGACACACTATTGGCCCTTCACCCATCACTTCCTCCCCCTCTGCCTCGATTGGCCCTTCACTCATTGGACACACTATTGGCCCTTCACCCATCACTTCCTCCCTCTGCCTCGACACTATTGGCCCTTCACCCATCACTTCCTCCCTCCGCCTCGACACTATTGGCCCTTCACCCATCACTTCCTCCCTCCGCCTCGACACTATTGGCCCTTCACCCATCACTTCCTCCCTCTGCCTCGACACTATTGGCCCTTCACCCATCACTTCCTCCCTCTGCCTCGACACTATTGGCCCTTCACCCATCACTTTCTCCTTCTGCCTCGACACTATTGGCCCTTCACCCATCACTTCCTCCCTCTGCCTCGACACACTATTGGCCCTTCACCCATCACTTCCTCCCTCTGCCTCGACACTATTGGCCCTTCACCCATCACTTCCTCCCTCCGCCTCGGGACACTATTGGCCCTTCACCCATCACTTCCTCCCTCTGCCTCGACACACTATTGGCCCTTCACCCATCACTTCCTCCCTCCGCCTCGGGACACTATTGGCCCTTCACCATCATCACTTCACCCTCACTTCCCCTCTGCCTCGACACACTATTGGCCCTTCACCCATCACTTCCTCCCTCCGCCTCGGGACACTATTGGCCCTTCACCCATCACTTCCTCCCTCTGCCTCGACACACTATTGGCCCTTCACCCATCACTTCCTCCCTCCGCCTCGACACTATTGGCCCTTCACCCATCACTTCCTCCCTCTGCCTCGACACTATTGGCCCTTCACCCATCACTTCCTCCCTCCGCCTCGACACTATTGGCCCTTCACCCATGGCCCTTCACCCATCACTTCCTCCCTCTGCCTCGACACTATTGGCCCTTCACCCATCACTTCCTCCCTCTGCCTCGACACTATTGGCCCTTCACCCATCACTTCCTCCCTCTGCCTCGACACACTATTGGCCCTTCACCCATCACTTCCTCCCTCCGTCTCAGGACACTATTGGCCCTTCACCCATCACTTCCTCCCTCTGCCTCGACACACTATTGGCCCTTCACCCATCACTTCCTCCCTCCGTCTCAGGACACTACATTTACATTTACATTTAAGTCATTTAGCAGACGCTCTTATCCAGAGCGACTTACACTATTGGCCCTTCACCCATCACTTCCTCCCTCCGTCTCGGGACACTATTGGCCCTTCACCCATCACTTCCTCCCTCTGCCTCGGCACTATTGGCCCTTCACACATCACTTCCTCCCTCTGCCTCGACACACTATTCCCTTCACCCATCACTTCCCCTCTGCCTCGACACACTATTGGCCCTTCACCCCACTTCCTCCCTCTGCCTCGACACTATTCCTTCACCCATCACTTCCTCCCTCCGCCTCAGGACACACTATTGGCCCTTCACCCATCACTTCCTCCCTCTGCCTCGACACTATTGGCCCTTCATCACTTCCTCCCTCTGCCCCGACACTATTGGCCCTTCACGCATCACTTCCTCCCTCCGTCTCAGGACACTATTGGCCCTTCACCCATCACTTCCTCCCTATGCCTCGGGACACTATTGGCCCTTCACCCATCACTTCCTCCCTCCGTCTCAGGACACTATTGGCCCTTCACCCATCACTTCACCCATCACTTCCTCCCTCTGTCTCTATTGGCCCTTCACCCATCACTTCCTCCCTCTGCCTCGACACACTATTGGCCCTTCACCCATCACATTGGCCCTTCCATCACTTCCTCCCTCCGCCTCGACACTATTGGCCCTTCACCCATCACTTCCTCCCTCTGCCTCGACACTATTGGCCCTTCACCCTATTGGCCCTTCACCCATCACTTCCTCCCTCCAAACCCATCACTTCCTCCCTCCGTCTCTGGACACTATTGGCCCTTCACCCATCACTTCCTCCCTCTGCCTCGACACACTATTGGCCCTTCACCCATCACTTCCTCCCTCCGCCTCGGGACACTATTGGCCCTTCACCCATCACTTCCTCCCTCCGCCTCGGGACACTATTGGCCCTTCACCCATCACTTCCTCCCTCCGTCTCGGGACACTATTGGCCCTTCACCCATCACTTCCTCCCTATGCCTCGGGACACTATTGGCCCTTCACCCATCACTTCCTCCCTCCGTCTCAGGACACTATTGGCCCTTCACCCATCACTTCCTCCCTCCGCCTCGACACTTTTGGCCCAAAGCCATCACTTCCTCCCTCTGCCTCGACACACTATTGGCCCTTCACGCATCACTTCCTCCCTCCGCCTCGACACACTATTGGCCCTTCACCCATCACTTCCTCCCTCTGCCTCGACGACACACTATTGGCCCTTCACGCATCACTTCCTCCCTCCGCCTCGACACTATTGGCCCTTCACACATCACTTCCTCCCTCCGCCTCGACACACTATTGGCCCTTCACCCATCACTTCCTCCCTCTGCCTCGACACACTATTGGCCCTTCACCCATCACTTCCTCCCCCTCCCCTCGACACTATTGGCCCTTCACCCATCACTTCCTCCCTCCCCCTCGACACTATTGGCCCTTCACCCATCACTTCCTCCCTCCCCCTCGACACTATTGGCCCTTCACCCATCACTTCCTCCCTCTGCCTCGACACTATTGGCCCTTCACCCATCACTTCCTCCCTCCCCCTCGACACTATTGGCCCTTCACCCATCACTTCCTCCCTCTGCCTCGACACTATTGGCCCTTCACGCATCACTTCCTCCCTCTGCCTCGACACACTATTGGCCCTTCACCCATCACTTCCTCCCTCTGCCTCGACACTATTGGCCCTTCACGCATCACTTCCTCCCTCTGCCTCGACACTATTGGCCCTTCACGCATCACTTCCTCCCTCTGCCTCGGCACTATTGGCCCTTCACACATCACTTCCTCCCTCCATCTCGACACACTATTGGCCCTTCACCCATCACTTCCTCCCTCCGCCTCGACACTATTGGCCCTTCACCCATCGCTTCCTCCCTCCGCCTCCACTATTGGCCCTTCACCCATCACTTCCTCCCTCCGCCTCCACTATTGGCCCAAAGCCAGAACAGAACTAGGTTTCATTATCATTAATAATGTATGATAATGTCCATTATCCTTAAATGATGATTAATATCTTTGTATTTGCCGGAGGAACCCCATTCTATTGATGAGCCCCAACTACATTAACATGGGTTATTCACACACACACACACACACACACACACACACACACACACACACACACACACACACACACACACACACACACACACACACACACACACGTTACGAGGCTCATGTGTGGACATTAATTTTTAAATCGTTAAGTTACGTATATGTTAGACTATGTAGCCTGTGGTTAACCTACACCTGGTTAGGGCGGCAGGTAACCTACACCTGGTTAGGGCGGCAGGTAACCTACACCTGGTTAGGGCGGCAGGTAACCTACACCTGGTTGGGGCGGCAGGTAACCTACACCTGGTTAGGGCGGCAGGTAACCTACACCTGGTTAGGGCGGCAGGTAACCTACACCTGGTTAGGGCGGCAGGTAACCTACACCTGGTTAGGGCGGCAGGTAACCTACACCTGGTTAGGGCGGCAGGTAACCTACACCTGGTTAGGGCGGCAGGTAACCTACACCTGGTTAGGGCGGCAGGTAACCTACACCTGGTTAGGGCGGCAGGTAACCTACACCTGGTTAGGGCGGCAGGTAACCTACACCTGGTTAGGGCGGCAGGTAACCTACACCTGGTTAGGGCGGCAGGTAACCTACACCTGGTTAGGGCGGCAGGTAACCTACACCTGGTTAGGGCGGCAGGTAACCTACACCTGGTTAGGGCGGCAGGTAACCTACACCTGGTTAGGGCGGCAGGTAACCTACACCTGGTTAGGGCGGCAGGTAACCTAGTTACCTAGTGGTTAGAGCGTTGGACTAGTAACCGAAAGGTTGCTAGATCGAATCGCCGAGCTGACAAGGTACAAATCTGTCGTTCTGCCCTTGAACAGGCAGTTAAACCCACTGTTCCTAGGCCGTCATTGAAAATAAGAATGTGTTTTTAACTGACTTGCCAAGTTAAATATAAGATACAATATAAATGGTGGGTTTAACAAAACATTAAGAACACCTTCTCTGTCCATGACACAGACTGACCAGGTAAATCCAGGTGAAGGCTATGATCCCTTATAGGTGTCACCTGTTAAACCCTTCCCCCTCCCCTCTCTCTCTTGCCCCTCCCTCCCTCCCCTCCCTCCCTCCCTCCCTCTGTCCTGCTCTATTAAAAGGCTCTCATACTGTAGTCAATATACACTGAGTATACAAAACATTAAGAACACCTGTTCTTTCCATGACATAGACTGACCAGGTGAATCCAGGTGAAAGATATGATCCCTTATTGATGTCACCTGTTAAATCCGCTTCAATCACTGTAGAAGAAGGGGAGGAGACCTGGTTAAAGATGAAGGGGACCTGGTTAAAGACAGATTTTTAAGCCTTGAGACAATTGAGACATGTATGTGTGTCATTCACAGGGTGAATGAGCAAGACAAAAAATGTTGAAGTGCCTTTGAACGAGGTATGGTAGTAGGTGTCAGGCGCACCGGGTTGAGTCAAGAACTGCAACGCTGCTGGGTTTTTCACTTTCCACATTTTCCCGTGTGAATCAAGAACGGTCCACCACCAAAATGTCATCCAGCCAACTAGACAACTGTGGGAAGCATTGGAGTCAACATGGGCCAGCATCCCTGTGGAACGCTTTCAACACCTTGTAGAGTCAACACGGGCCAGCATCCCTGTGGAACGCTTTCAACACCTTTTAGAGTCAACATGGGCCAGCATCCCTGTGGAACGCTTTCTACACCTTGTAGAGTCAACATGGGCCAGCATCCCTGTGGAACGCTTTCGACACCTTGTAGAGTCAACATGGGCCAGCATCCCTGTGGAACGCTTTCAACACCTTGTAGAGTCAACATGGGCCAGCATCCCTGTGGAACGCTTTCGACACCTTGTAGAGTCAACACGGGCCAGCATCCCTGTGGAACGCTTTCTACACCTTGTAGAGGCAACATGGGCCAGCATCCCTGTGGAACGCTTTCAACACCTTGTAGAGTCAACATGGACCAGCATCCCTGTGGAATGCTTTCAACACCTTGTAGAGTCAACATGGGCCAGCATCCCTGTTGGGACACTTTCTACACCTTGTAGAGTCAACATGGGGCCAGCATCCCTGTGGAACGCTTTAGACACCTTGTAGAGTCAACATGGACCAGCATCCCTGTGGAATGCTTTCAACACCTTGTAGAGTCAACATGAGCCAGCATCCCTGTGGAACGCTTTCAACACCTTGTAGAGTCAACATGGGCCAGCATCCCCGTGGAACACTTTCGACACCTTGTAGAATCAACATGGACCAGCATCCCTGTGGAATGCTTTAGACACCTTGTAGAGTCAACATGGACCAGCATCCCTGTGGAACGCTTTCTACACCTTGTAGAGGCAACATGGGCATGCATCCCTGTGGAACGCTTTCTACACCTTGTAGAGTCCACATGGACCAGCATCCCTGTGGAACGCTTTCTACACCTTGTAGAGGCAACATGGGCCAGCATCCCTGTGGAACGCTTTCTACACCTTGTAGAGGCAACATGGGCCAGCATCCCTGTGGAACGCTTTCTACACCTTGTAGAGGCAACATGGGCCAGCATCCCTGTGGAACGCTTTCTACACCTTGTAGAGGCAACATGGGCCAGCATCCCTGTGGAACGCTTTCTACACCTTGTAGAGGCAACATGGGCCAGCATCCCTGTGGAACGCTTTCAACACCTTGTAGAGTCAACATGGGCCAGCATCCCTGTGGAACGCTTTCAACACCTTGTAGAGTCAACATGGACCAGCATCCCTGTGGAACGCTTTCAACACCTTGTAGAGTCAACATGGACCAGCATCCCTGTGGAACGCTTTAGACACCTTGTAGAGTCCATGCCTCTGACAAATTGAAGCTGTTCTGAGGGCAAAACTCAAGATTAGGAAGGTGTTTTTAATGTTGTGTACCCTCAGCGTAGATGGTGTTATGTGAATAATAATAATAATAATAATATATGCCATTTAGCAGACGCTTTTATCCAAAGCGACTTACAGTCATGTGTGCATACATTCTACATATGGGTGGTCCCGGGAATCGAACCCACTACCCTGGCGTTACAAGCGCCATGCTCTACCAACTGAGCTACAGAAGGACCACATATGCAGGGTTAAATATTAGGAAGGTGTTTTTAATGTTGTGAACCCTCAGCGTAGATGGTGTTATGTGAATATGCAGGGTTAAATATTAGGAAGGTGTTTTTAATGTTGTGAAGGTTAAATTGTGATGTGAATGGTAACATATGTTAGTCTGCTGTGGGGGATTCTCTACCTCTCTCTCTCTACCTGGGTGACTGGCTTCTCTACCTCTACCTCTACCTCTACCTCTCTCTCTACCTCTACCTCTACCTCTACCTCTACCTCTACCTCTACCTCTACCTCTCTCTCTCTACCTCTACCTCTACCTCTACCTCTACCTGTACCTGTACCTCTACCTCTACCTCTACCTCTACCTCTCTCTCTCATACCTGGGTGACTGCCTTCTCTACCTCTCTCTCTCATACCTGGGTGACTGCCTTCTCTACCTCTCTCTCTCTACCTGGGTGACTGCCTTCTCTACCTGGGTGACTGCCTTCTCTACCTCTCTCTCTCTACCTGGGTGACTGCCTTCTCTACCTCTCTCTCTCTACCTGGGTGACTGCCTTCTCTACCTCTCTCTCTCTACCTGGGTGACTGGCTTCTCTACCTCTCTCTCTCTGTCTCTCTCTCTCTCTCTCTCCCTCTCTCTCTCTCTCTCTCTACCTGGGTGACTGGCTTCTCTACCTCTCTCTCTCTGTCTCTCTCTGTCTCTCTCTCTCTCTCTCTCTCTCTCTCTCTCTCTCTCTCTCTCTCTCTCTCTCTACCTGGGTGACTGGCTTCTCTACCTCTCTGTCTCTACCTGGGTGACTGGCTTCTCTACCTCTCTCTCTCCACCTGGGTGACTGCCTTCTCTACCTCTCTCTCTCTACCTGGGTGACTGGCTTCTCTACCTCTCTCTCTCTACCTGGGTGACTGGCTTCTCTACCTCTCTCTCTCTACCTGGGTGACTGCCTTCTCTACCTCTCTCTCTCTACCTGGGTGACTGGCTTCTCTACCTCTCTCTCTCTACCTGGGTGACTGCCTTCTCTACCTCTCTCTCTCTACCTGGGTGACTGGCTTCTCTACCTCTCTCTCTCTACCTGGGTGACTGGCTTCTCTACCTCTCTCTCTCTACCTGGGTGACTGCCTTCTCTACCTCTCTCTCTCTACCTGGGTGACTGCCTTCTCTACCTCTCTCTCTCTACCTGGGTGACTGGCTTCTCTACCTCTCTCTCTCTCTACCTGGGTGACTGCCTTCTCTGCCTCTCTCTCTCTCTCTCTCTACCTGGGTGACTGCCTTCTCTACCTCTCTCTCTCTACCTGGGTGACTGCCTTCTCTACCTCTCTCTCTCTACCTGGGTGACTGGCTTCTCTACCTCTCTCTCTCTCTACCTGGGTGACTGCCTTCTCTACCTCTCTCTCTCTACCTGGGTGACTGGCTTCTCTACCTCTCTCTCTCTCTACCTGGGTGACTGCCTTCTCTACCTGGGTGACTGGCTTCTCTACCTCTCTCTCTCTACCTGAGTGACTGGCTTCTCTACCTCTCTCTCTCTACCTGGGTGACTGGCTTCTCTACCTCTCTCTCTCTACCTGGGTGACTGCCTTCTCTACCTCTCTCTCTCTACTTGGGTGACTGCCTTCTCTACCTCTCTCTCTCTACCTGGGTGACTGGCTTCTCTACCTCTCTCTCTCTCTACCTGGGTTACTGGCTTCTCTACCTCTCTCTCTCTACCTGGGTGACTGGCTTCTCTACCTCTCTCTCTCTACCTGGGTGACTGGCTTCTCTACCTCTCTCTCTACCTGGGTGACTGCCTTCTCTACCTCTCTCTCTCTACCTGGGTGACTGCCTTCTCTACCTCTCTCTCTCTACCTGGGTGACTGCCTTCTCTACCTCTCTCTCTCTACCTGGGTGACTGCCTTCTCTACCTCTCTCTCTCTACCTGGGTGACTGGCTTCTCTACCTCTCTCTCTCTACCTGGGTGACTGGCTTCTCTACCTCTCTCCATCCCTCTCTCTCTCTCTCCCTCTGAGATTCTCTGTCTCTCTCCATCCCTCTCTCCCTCTGAGATTCTCTGTCTCTCTCCATCCCTCTCTCCCTCTGAGATTCTCTGTCTCTCTCCATCCTTCTCTCCCTCTGAGATTCTCTGTCTCTCTCCATCCCTCTCTCCCTCTGAGATTCTCTGTCTCTCTCCATCCCTCTCTCCCTCGAGATTCTCTGTCTCTCTCCATCCCCCTCTCTCTCCATCCCTCTCTCCATCCCGGCCACAGCAGCAGCAGTAGCCCTGCCATCTGCTCTGAACGCCCTGTGTGAACCTCTCCTCTCTTTCTCTCCAACCCTATATTCCTCTCTCCCATCCCTCTATTGTCTCTCCCTCTCTCTCTCCACCACTCTCTCTCTCTCTCTCTCTCTCTCTCTCTCTCTCTCTCTCTCTCTCTCTCTCTCTCTCTCTCTCTCTCTCTCTCTCTCTCTCTCTCTCTCTCTCTCTCTCTCTCTCTCTCTCTCTCTCTCCACACATCCATCTCTCTCCATTTCTCTCTCTCTGTGTCATTCTGCTCAAATTGGTCTGACTGACAGGACCATGTTAGGACCTGAGGAACACACGACCATATTAGGGCCTGAGGAACACACGACCATGTTAGGGCCTTAGGAACACACGACCATGTTAGGGCCTGAGGAACACACGACCATGTTAGGGCCTGAGGAACACACGACCATGTTAGGGCCTGAGGAACACACGACCATGTTAGGGCCTGAGGAACACATGACCATTTTAGGGCCTGAGGAACACACCTCTTTAGGATGACTGAATAACGTTGTGCGTGTGTGTGTGTGCGTGTGCGTGTGCGTGTGCGTGTGCGTGTGCGTGTGTGTGTGTGTGTGTGTGTGTGTGTGTGTGTGTGTGTGTGTGTGTGTTGTGTGTGTGTGTGTGTGTGTGTGTGTGTGTGTGTGTGTGTGTGTGTGTGTGTGTGTGTGTGTGTGTGTGTGTGTGTGTGTGTGTGTGTGTGTGTGTGTGTGTGTGTGTGTGTGTGTGATGGGAAACAGTGCCCTGTGAGATCGCTCTGCACCTGAGTCCACCACACACCTGTGCAGGCAGCGAAGGGGGGGTGGGGAGTATACCTGGACTAAACTCATTACTGAAACATTCAGCTTCCCTCCCTCTTTTTCTCTCCCCCCTTTTGTCCCAACGGCATCCCTCAGTTCTATACCATAGTCTGGGGTTATATAGTCTAACCACTAACAGAGAGATTAACTGTCTGGTATCTGGGGGGGTTATATAGTCTAACCACTAACAGATAGGTTAACTGTCTGGTATCTGGGGGGGTTATATAGTCTAACCACTAACAGAGAGGTTAACTGTCTGGTATCTGGGGGGTTATATAGTCTAACCACTAACAGATAGGTTAACTGTCTGGTATCTGGGGGGGGGTATATAGTCTAACCACTAACAGAGAGGTTAACTGTCTGGTATCTGGGGGGGGGGGTTATATAGTCTAACCACTAACAGATAGGTTAACTGTCTGGTATCTGGGGGGGTTATATAGTCTAACCACTAACAGATAGGTTAACTGTCTGGTATCTGGGGGGGTTATATAGTCTAACCACTAACAGATAGGTTAACTGTCTGGTATCTGGGGGGTTATATAGTCTAACCACTAACAGATAGGTTAACTGTCTGGTATCTGGGGGGTTATATAGTCTAACCACTAACAGATAGGTTAACTGTCTGGTATCTGGGGGGGGTTATATAGTCTAACCACTAACAGATAGGTTAACTGTCTGGTATCTGGGGGGGTTATATAGTCTAACCACTAACAGATAGGTTAACTGTCTGGTATCTGGGGGGGTTATATAGTCTAACCAGTCTGCTGCTATAGGCCAGGACCAGACTTCTCTCTCTCTCTGCTGCTATAGGACAGGACCAGACTTCTCTCTCTCTCTCTCGCTGCTGCTATAGGCCAGGACCAGACTTCTCTCTCTCTATGCTGCTATAGGCCAGGACCAGACTTCTCTCTCTCTCTCTCTCTGCTGCTATAGGCCAGGACCAGACTCTCTCTCTCTCTCTCTCTCTGCTGCTATAGGCCAGGACCAGACTTCTCTCTCTCTATGCTGCTATAGGCCAGGACCAGACTTCTCTCTCTCTCTCTGCTGCTATAGGCCAGGACCAGACTTCTCTCTCTCTATGCTGCTATAGGCCAGGGCCAGACTTCTCTCTCTCTCTGCTGCTATAGGACAGGACCAGACACCTCTCTCTCTATGCTGCTATAGGCCAGGACCAGACTTCTCTCTCTCTCTCTCTCTGCTGCTATAGGACAGGACCAGACTTCTCTCTCTCTCTGCTGCTATAGGCCAGGACCAGACCTCTCTCTCTCTCTCTCTGCTGCTATAGGACAGGACCAGACTTCTCTTTCTCTCTCTGCTGCTATAGGCCAGGACCAGACTTCTCTCTCTCTCTGCTGCTATAGGCCAGGACCAGACTTCTCTCTCTCTCTGCTGCTATAGGCCAGGACCAGACTTCTCTCTCTCTCTGCTGCTATAGGCCAGGACCAGACTTCTCTCTCTCTCTGCTGCTATAGGCCAGGACCAGACTTCTCTCTCTCTGCTGCTATAGGCCAGGACCAGACTTCTCTCTCTCTCTCTGCTGCTATAGGCCAGGACCAGACTTCTCTCTCTCTCTGCTGCTATAGGCCAGGACCAGACTTCTCTCTCTCTCTCTCTGCTGCTATAGGACAGGACCAGACTTCTCTCTCTCTCTCTCTCTGCTGCTATAGGACAGGACCAGACTTCTCTCTCTCTATGCTGCTATAGGACAGGACCAGACTTCTCTCTCTCTATGCTGCTATAGGACAGGACCAGACTTCTCTCTCTCTCTCTGCTGCTATAGGACAGGACCAGACTTCTCTCTCTCTATGCTGCTATAGGACAGGACCAGACTTCTCTCTCTCTCTCTCTGCTGCTATAGGACAGGACCAGACTTCTCTCTCTCTCTGCTGCTATAGGCCAGGATCAAACTTCCCTCTCTCTATGCTGCTATAGGACAGGACCAGACTTCTCTCTCTCTCTCTGCTGCTATAGGACAGGACCAGACTTTCTCTCTCTATGCTGCTATAGGACAGGACCAGACTCTCTCTCTCTCTGCTGCTATAGGACAGGACCAGACTTCTCTCTCTCTGCTGCTATAGGCCAGGACCAAACTCTCTCTCTCTGCTGCTATAGGCCAGGACCAGACTTCTCTCTCTCTCTCTGCTGCTATAGGCCAGGACCAAACTTCTCTCTCTCTCTCTCTGCTGCTATAGGACAGGACCAGACTTCTCTCTCTCTCTCTCTGCTGCTATAGGACAGGACCAGACTTCTCTCTCTCTCTCTCTCTGCTGCTATAGGACAGGACCAGACTTCTCTCTCTCTATGCTGCTATAGGACAGGACCAGACTTCTCTCTCTCTATGCTGCTATAGGACAGGACCAGACTTCTCTCTCTCTCTCTCTCTGCTGCTATAGGACAGGACCAGACTTCTCTCTCTCTATGCTGCTATAGGACAGGACCAGACTTCTCTCTCTCTCTCTCTGCTGCTATAGGACAGGACCAGACTTCTCTCTCTCTCTGCTGCTATAGGCCAGGATCAAACTTCCCTCTCTCTATGCTGCTATAGGACAGGACCAGACTTCTCTCTCTCTCTCTGCTGCTATAGGACAGGACCAGACTTCTCTCTCTCTATGCTGCTATAGGACAGGACCAGACTTCTCTCTCTCTCTCTCTCTGCTGCTATAGGACAGGACCAGACTTCTCTCTCTCTCTGCTGCTATAGGCCAGGACCAAACTTCTCTCTCTCTCTGCTGCTATAGGCCAGGACCAGACTTCTCTCTCTCTCTCTGCTGCTATAGGCCAGGACCAAACTTCTCTCTCTCTCTCTCTGCTGCTATAGGACAGGACCAGACTTCTCTCTCTCTCTCTCTCTGCTGCTATAGGCCAGGACCAAACTTCTCTCTCTCTCTCTCTCTGCTGCTATAGGCCAGGACCAAACTTCTCTCTCTCTCTCTCTGCTGCTATAGGCCAGGACCAGACTTCTCTCTCTCTCTCTCTCTGCTGCTATAGGCCAGGACCAGACTTATCTCTCTCTCTCTGCTGCTATAGGCCAGGACCAGACTTCTCTCTCTCTGCTGCTATAGGACAGGACCAGACTTCTCTCTCTCTCTCTCTGCTGCTATAGGCCAGGACCAGACTTCTCTCTCTCTCTGCTGCTATAGGCCAGGACCAGACTTCTCTCTCTCTCTCTGCTGCTATAGGCCAGGACCAGACTTCTCTCTCTCTATGCTGCTATAGGCCAGGACCAGACTTCTCTCTCTCTCTGCTGCTATAGGCCAGGACCAGACTTCTCTCTCTCTATGCTGCTATAGGCCAGGACCAGACTTCTCTCTCTCTCTCTCTCTGCTGCTATAGGCCAGGACCAGACTTCTCTCTCTCTCTCTCTCTCTGCTGCTATAGGCCAGGACCAGACTTCTCTCTCTCTCTGCTGCTATAGGCCAGGACCAGACTTCTCTCTCTCTCTCTGCTGCTATAGGCCAGGACCAGACTTCTCTCTCTCTCTGCTGCTATAGGCCAGGACCAGACTTCTCTCTCTCTCTGCTGCTATAGGCCAGGACCAGACTTCTCTCTCTCTCTCTGCTGCTATAGGCCAGGACCAGACTTCTCTCTCTCTCTGCTGCTATAGGCCAGGACCAGACTTCTCTCTCTCTCTCTCTGCTGCTATAGGACAGGACCAGACTTCTCTCTCTCTCTCTCTGCTGCTATAGGACAGGACCAGACTTCTCTCTCTCTCTCTCTGCTGCTATAGGACAGGACCAGACTTCTCTCTCTCTATGCTGCTATAGGACAGGACCAGACTTCTCTCTCTCTATGCTGCTATAGGACAGGACCAGACTTCTCTCTCTCTCTCTCTCTGCTGCTATAGGACAGGACCAGACTTCTCTCTCTCTATGCTGCTATAGGACAGGACCAGACTTCTCTCTCTCTCTCTCTGCTGCCATAGGACAGGACCAGACTTCTCTCTCTCTCTGCTGCTATAGGCCAGGATCAAACTTCCCTCTCTCTATGCTGCTATAGGACAGGACCAGACTTCTCTCTCTCTCTGCTGCTATAGGACAGGACCAGACTTCTCTCTCTCTATGCTGCTATAGGACAGGACCAGACTCTCTCTCTCTCTCTCTGCTGCTATAGGACAGGACCAGACTTCTCTCTCTCTCTGCTGCTATAGGCCAGGACCAAACTTCTCTCTCTCTCTGCTGCTATAGGCCAGGACCAGACTTCTCTCTCTCTCTCTGCTGCTATAGGCCAGGACCAAACTTCTCTCTCTCTCTCTCTGCTGCTATAGGACAGGACCAGACTTCTCTCTCTCTCTCTCTGCTGCTATAGGCCAGGACCAAACTTCTCTCTCTCTCTCTCTCTCTCTCTGCTGCTATAGGCCAGGACCAAACTTCTCTCTCTCTCTCTCTGCTGCTATAGGCCAGGACCAGACTTCTCTCTCTCTCTCTCTCTGCTGCTATAGGCCAGGACCAGACTTATCTCTCTCTCTCTGCTGCTATAGGCCAGGACCAGACTTCTCTCTCTCTCTCTGCTGCTATAGGACAGGACCAGACTTCTCTCTCTCTCTCTGCTGCTATAGGCCAGGACCAGACTTCTCTCTCTCTCTGCTGCTATAGGCCAGGACCAGACTTCTCTCTCTCTCTCTGCTGCTATAGGCCAGGACCAGACTTCTCTCTCTCTATGCTGCTATAGGCCAGGACCAGACTTCTCTCTCTCTATGCTGCTATAGGACAGGACCAGACTTCTCTCTCTCTCTCTCTCTCTGCTGCTATAGGACAGGACCAGACTTCTCTCTCTCTCTGCTGCTATAGGCCAGGACCAAACTTCTCTCTCTCTCTCTCTCTGCTGCTATAGGCCAGGACCAAACTTCTCTCTCTCTCTCTCTGCTGCTATAGGCCAGGACCAGACTTCTCTCTCTCTCTCTCTCTGCTGCTATAGGCCAGGACCAGACTTATCTCTCTCTCTCTGCTGCTATAGGCCAGGA
This sequence comes from Oncorhynchus gorbuscha, assembly GCF_021184085.1. Classification (NCBI taxonomy): domain Eukaryota; kingdom Metazoa; phylum Chordata; class Actinopteri; order Salmoniformes; family Salmonidae; genus Oncorhynchus; species Oncorhynchus gorbuscha. The sequence continues at coordinate 95,987 of NC_060188.1, forward strand.
CCAGACTTCTCTCTCTCTCTCTGCTGCTATAGGACAGGACCAGACTTCTCTCTCTCTCTCTCTGCTGCTATAGGCCAGGACCAGACTTCTCTCTCTCTCTGCTGCTATAGGCCAGGACCAGACTCTCTCTCTCTCTCTGCTGCTATAGGCCAGGACCAGACTTCTCTCTCTCTATGCTGCTATAGGCCAGGACCAGACTTCTCTCTCTCTCTGCTGCTATAGGCCAGGACCAGACTTCTCTCTCTCTATGCTGCTATAGGCCAGGACCAGACTTCTCTCTCTCTCTCTGCTGCTATAGGCCAGGACCAGACTTCTCTCTCTCTCTCTCTCTCTGCTGCTATAGGCCAGGACCAGACTTCTCTCTCTCTCTGCTGCTATAGGCCAGGACCAGACTTCTCTCTCTCTCTCTGCTGCTATAGGCCAGGACCAGACTTCTCTCTCTCTCTGCTGCTATAGGCCAGGACCAGACTTCTCTCTCTCTCTGCTGCTATAGGCCAGGACCAGACTTCTCTCTCTCTCTCTGCTGCTATAGGCCAGGACCAGACTTCTCTCTCTCTCTGCTGCTATAGGCCAGGACCAGACTTCTCTCTCTCTCTCTCTGCTGCTATAGGACAGGACCAGACTTCTCTCTCTCTCTCTCTCTGCTGCTATAGGACAGGACCAGACTTCTCTCTCTCTATGCTGCTATAGGACAGGACCAGACTTCTCTCTCTCTATGCTGCTATAGGACAGGACCAGACTTCTCTCTCTCTCTCTCTCTGCTGCTATAGGACAGGACCAGACTTCTCTCTCTCTATGCTGCTATAGCACAGGACCAGACTTCTCTCTCTCTCTCTCTGCTGCTATAGGACAGGACCAGACTTCTCTCTCTCTCTGCTGCTATAGGCCAGGATCAAACTTCCCTCTCTCTATGCTGCTATAGGCCAGGATCAAACTTCCCTCTCTCTATGCTGCTATAGGACAGGACCAGACTTCTCTCTCTCTCTCTGCTGCTATAGGACAGGACCAGACTTCTCTCTCTCTATGCTGCTATAGGACAGGACCAGACTTCTCTCTCTCTCTCTCTCTGCTGCTATAGGACAGGACCAGACTTCTCTCTCTCTCTGCTGCTATAGGCCAGGACCAAACTTCTCTCTCTCTCTGCTGCTATAGGCCAGGACCAGACTTCTCTCTCTCTCTCTGCTGCTATAGGCCAGGACCAAACTTCTCTCTCTCTCTCTCTGCTGCTATAGGACAGGACCAGACTTCTCTCTCTCTCTCTCTGCTGCTATAGGCCAGGACCAAACTTCTCTCTCTCTCTCTCTCTCTCTCTGCTGCTATAGGCCAGGACCAAACTTCTCTCTCTCTCTCTCTGCTGCTATAGGCCAGGACCAGACTTCTCTCTCTCTCTCTCTCTGCTGCTATAGGCCAGGACCAGACTTATCTCTCTCTCTCTGCTGCTATAGGCCAGGACCAGACTTCTCTCTCTCTCTCTGCTGCTATAGGACAGGACCAGACTTCTCTCTCTCTCTCTCTGCTGCTATAGGCCAGGACCAGACTTCTCTCTCTCTCTGCTGCTATAGGCCAGGACCAGACTTCTCTCTCTCTCTCTGCTGCTATAGGCCAGGACCAGACTTCTCTCTCTCTATGCTGCTATAGGCCAGGACCAGACTTCTCTCTCTCTATGCTGCTATAGGACAGGACCAGACTTCTCTCTCTCTCTCTCTCTGCTGCTATAGGACAGGACCAGACTTCTCTCTCTCTCTGCTGCTATAGGCCAGGACCAAACTTCTCTCTCTCTCTCTGCTGCTATAGGCCAGGACCAGACTTCTCTCTCTCTCTCTGCTGCTATAGGCCAGGACCAAGCTGATTCACCCTGTTTAAACATCAACACTTCTCTCTCTCTCTCTGCTGCTATAGGCCAGGACCAAGCTGATTCACCCTGTTTAAACATCAACACTTCTCTCTCTCTCTCTGCTGCTATAGGTCAGGACCAGACTTCTCTCTCTCTCTCTCTGCTGCTATAGGTCAGGACCAGACTTCTCTCTCTCCCTCTCTGCTGCTATAGGCCAGGACCAGACTTCTCTCTCTCTCTCGCCCTCTCTCCCTCGCTCCCTCCCTCCCTCTCTCCCTCCCTCCCCTTCTCCTTCCCTTACTCCCTGTCCCTCTCTCCCTCTCTCCCTCCCTCCCTCTCTCCCTCCCTCCCCTTCTCCTTCCCTTACTCCCTGTCCCTCTCTCTCTCCCTCCCTCCCTCTCTCCCTCCCTCCCCCTCTCCTTCCCTTACTCCCTGTCCATGTTGGTGAGCCGAGACTCAGTCAGATGTAAGAACTGTGCCTCTACAACGTGACTGGCTCCGAGAGCACGGAAGGGGAAAGAAGAGAAGACGTAAATTCATTTTGATTTCTCATTAAAGTGTTACTGGATGCACCACAATACACCGACGACCCCTACTGGCGGGACCCGGGACTGCAGCCACCTATCGGCCCGGCTGCTTGCTCTGCGGAATGTAGGACAAAACATATTCTCTCTCTCTCTGTTTCTGTCTCTCTCTGTGGTTCCCTCTCTCAATTCAATTCAAGGGCTTTATTGGCATGGGAAACATGTGTTAACATTGCCAAAGCAAGATAATATACAAAAAAATCTCCCTCTCTCTCTCTCCAGCGAGTCAAGTTGTATGTGGGCGTGGGTGACAGATCCTGACACAAGACACACATATAGCATGTTGGGGGCCGTTGGGCAATGCGTACATCTCTCTCTCTCCCCCCAGCGAGTCAAGGTGTTGGGGGCCGTCGGGCAATGCGTACATAGGCGAGTGATGGATCCGGAACCGGATCAAAGTTGACATGAGCTGAACTTTATGCCTATACACTTGCGACATCGTGTTGCTATTTGACCAATTGAAGCTCACTATAGTTTCCATTCACCTTACTGGATTGGCTGTTGATACCTGGCACTGTACCATGTTTTATTAGCACCAACATGCACAGCGGAAAAAGCAACGCGTGGCCATCCGAATTGACCCGTTACTATTATCTCTGCCGCGACTGATCAAATAGTTGGGGTTCAATATTCTTTAAAAAAAATAAAAAAAACAAATCAACAGTATTTTTGTCACTGTCGGTCATTCAGAGCCTGTAGCCTTGCTGGACCACCGAGACACACAAAGGAAGTTCTGAGGCTGAATGGAAAAGCGATGGACAGCAGAAACCCGCAGTGTCGACGAGGAGAGCCAATGAGGGAAGTAAACCCTGTAGCATCTGTCCTCACCGTCTCTTCTCCTCCCCGAAAATCCCACACCTTTCATTCCCACATCGTGTTCTCTCAGCGAAGGGTTCGCGTTGAACAATTCATTCATTTCCCCTCCTGTCTCACGTAAATGCTTGCAACATCCGCACAAACCCTCCAGGAGCTGGAGACAGCGGCGAGATCGAGGGCAGGCAGATACCGAGGGTGTTTGTCTTATTGTGTTGTTACCGGGGGCTCCGGTGCGCTGTTTAGTCTTCAGAGAGAGAGAGAGAGAGAGAGAGAGAGAGATGCTCGCCCTGCGCTCCGCTCACATGATTATGACACGAGTCTGCAACAAGATCACTCTGCTCACACACACACACACACACACACACACACACACACACACACAGGTACCGAAACGGAACAACGACTCCGTTTATTCCCCCAGTTACAGATGTTGGATCTTAATTTGAGCCAGTTTGCTACAGCAGGAAAGAAATCCTGCAGCAACAGGACATGTGAATTATTATGCGGATTATAATGAATGGATATGTTTGTATGGGGTTGATAAATTTTTTTCTTTAGGGCAAATCAAGTCTGAATTTTCAAAGTGGAAATTACTAACTTCAGAAGCCGTTTTAAAAGGAAAATAAACTACACGTTTTGCTGTGAAGGGATATTTTCAGTAAGAAAATTGTGATCAAATTACAATCCTACATCTGTGTTGAGTTGTTCTTAAAACCACAACTAGATATTTAGCAGGGGGGTAGAGGGGGTTATATTGGGGTGGTAGGGTGATATGTAGAGGGGGTAGAGGGGGTTATATTGGGGTGGTAGGGTGATATGTAGAGGGGGTTATATTGGGGTGGTAGGGGGATATGTGGAGGGGTTATATTGGGGTGGCAGGGTGATATGTAGAGGGGGTTATATTGGGGTGGTAGGGTGATATGTAGAGGGGGTTATATTGGGGTGGTAGGGTGATATGTAGAGGGGGTTATATTGGGGTGGTAGGATGATATGTAGATTGGGGGTTATATTGGGGTAGTAGGGTGATATGTAGGGGGTAGGGGGTTATATTGGGGTAGTAGGGTGATATGTAGATTGGGGGGTAGTAGAGGGGTTATATTGGGGTAGTAGGGTGATATGTAGAGGGGGTTATATTGGGGTGGTAGGGTGATAGAGGGGTTATATTGGGGTGGTAGGGTGATATGTAGATGTAGAGGGGTTATATTGGTGTGGTAGGGTGATATGTAGAGGGGGTTATATTGGGGTGGTAGGATGATATGTGTAGGGGGTTATATTGGCATGGTAGGGTGATATGTAGAGGGGGTTATATTGGCGTGGTAGGGTGATATGTGGAGGGGGTTATATTGGGGTGGTAGGGTGATATGTAGAGGGGGTTATATTGGGGTGGTAGGATGATATGTAGAGGGGGTAGGGGGTTATATTGGGGTGGTAGGGTGATATGTAGAGGGGGTTATATTGGGGTGGTAGGGTGATATGTAGAGGGGGTTATATTGGGGTGGTAGAGTGATATGTGTAGGGGGTTATATTGGGGTGGTAGGGTGATATGTAGAGGGGGTTATATTGGGGTGGTAGGGTGATATGTAGTGGGGGTAGAGGGGGTTATATTGGGGTGGTAGGGTGATATGTAGAGGGGGTTATATTGGGGTGGTAGGGTGATATGTAGAGGGGGTTATATTGGGGTGGTAGGGTGATATGTAGAGGGGGTTATATTGGGGTGGTAGGATGATATGTAGAGGGGGTTATATTGGGGTGGTAGGGTGATATGTAGAGGGGGTTATATTGGGGTGGTAGGGTGATATGTAGAGGGGGTTATATTGGGGTGGTAGGGTGATATGTAGAGGGGGTTATATTGGGGTGGTAGGGTGATATGTAGCAGGATAGGGGGAGAGAAGGGGTTATAGGTTGATATGTAACCTAACCAGGACAACGGTGGTTGTGGGTAATGGTACCTCTGTGCACCCATGGTAACCTACAGGCTGGGGGTTTAGTTCTGAAGCACAGTTGATCACAATGAAATCAAACCCAAAGACAAAAAGAGCTGAGCTTTCCCTCATATCCTACAACACACACACACACACACACACACACACACACACACACACACACACACACACACACACACACACACACACACACACACACACACACACACACACACACACACACACACACACACACACACACACACACACACACACACACACAGCCTAGTGCTCGCTGCACTTTGGAGAGTCAAGGCACGGTAAGGCTATGCGTAAAACGGGGCAGCCTATCGCTACCGTTGAAAAACCCAACAGTAATGTCGATAATGAAAACATGAATAGACAAGAGAGAGACAGACCGGGGGGGGGGACCTGCAGGGGGACATGGACACTGACAGAAAGACATATTACACATTGGACATACTTACAGCCTCTCCCTTTCATAGAGCTTCAGAACAGCGGGGTGATGAGGTGACATTACAACAGCCCAGCCGGTCCCCCCCCCGCGTCCTCTGGAACTCAAACCAAATGAAGACAAACCGTTTATTCCTTCCTTCCTTCCCGAGGTATAGAATATTAATCCCGTTGTTAACTCCACACACACCGCTGAGAAAGAGCAGCACAATCACTGTAATCCAACAGGGCTCATCGTGTACCGTGTTCCTTGGTCCGCCGCGGTACAAATATCCCAGTCCAACATCTTCCAGTCGAACGTAAGTCCCTTTTCCACACACACCCCTTGTCTTCTCCTTCTCCCGTGGTCTTCTTTTCTCGTCCTATCCCAGCTGCGAGCAGCGTGCCGAGCTGCCCTGCACGCAACGCACACGGGTGGACTGACTACAACGTGTTTGTGTGCGTGAGTACGTGCGTGCGTGTGAGTGAGTGAGTGCGCTCTGCAGAAGAGGGACTGGCTGCTGGAAGGATGGACGGACCGACTGGTGCCTGCGCTGCTCGCTGGGCTGGCTCCCACCCCACTGGCCACAAACGTCTAGTTTTGATTTACATGTGGTTGAGCTGTCAAACTAATTCGACGTGAAATCAACAAGAAATGTCATTGGATTTGGGAGAAAGAAGAAAAAAAAATGAAATGTCCTTTTTGTGTTGATGACTTTTTTTTTTACAAATTCAATTAGTTTTCCACGTTGATTCAACATCATCACAGTGATGTTGTTGTTGTTGTTGTTGTTGTTGTTGTTGTTGTTGTTGGTTAGAATGACGTGAGAAACAACGTTGATTCAACATCATCACAGTGATGTTGTTGTTGTTGTTGTTGTTGGTTAGAATGACGTGAGAAACAACGTTGATTCAACATCATCACAGTGATGTTGTTGTTGTTGTTGTTGGTTAGAATGACGTGAGAAACAACGTTGATTCAACATCATCACAGTGATGTTGTTGTTGTTGTTGTTGGTTAGAATGACGTGAGAAACAACATTGATTCAACATCATCACAGTGATGTTGTTGTTGTTGTTGTTGTTGTTGTTGTTGTTGTTGTTGTTGTTGGTTAGAATGACGTGAGAAACAACGTTGATTCAACCTGTTTTTTTGTTGTTGTTGCCCGGTGGATCTACTCGGTTCTAGTTCCTTCAGAACCGAGACGACTTCCGTCACACAAACACCCTGCTGAACTCCGGGTTTCGGCGCAATGAACTAGATAACGCAACGCAGGCGGCGTCAACTTCTATCACCGGAAGACGATCCTTAGAACGTTTTTATTATAATAAAGGACGATACATTTTTTTCAGATCTTGTAACGAACCACTGCTTTTATGTCATATTTTTTTATTATTTGTTTTGTGATTGGCTGACACAAAGGTGTTTTTGTTTTGTGATTGGCTGACACAAAGGTGAAATAAAATAATGCACCAGAATAGCCTAATTCTTCACCTTTTTTTTCTGTCGTCGTTTTCTTCTAATCTCTCCGTTTTCTATCCTTCTATATATCAGGATGTGGATGTGGAGTCTGTCGGCCAGGGGGTGCCTCTCAGTGACGTAGACTAGCTGTCATTTAAATTCCACATGCCGCCTGCCGTCAAAAGCACCCCCAACCCCCCTCCCTTTCTCTCTGCAGAACTCTTGTATGGAGTCTGCTACAGCACTCTGGAGAAAGAAGAGAGAGATGCAGCGAGATGGAGAGATGGAGAGAGAGAGAGGGGGACAGAGGGAGAGAGGGAGAGAGAGAGAGGGAGAGAGGGAAACAGAGGTGGAGAGAGATGCAGTGAGATGGAGAGAGGGAGAGAGATGCAGCGAGATGGAGAGAGAGGGAGAGAGAGGGGGAGAGAGGGAGAGAGGGAAACAGAGGTGGAGAGAGATGCAGTGAGATGGAGAGAGAGAGAGAGAGAGGGAGAGAGAGGGGGAGAGAGGGAAACAGAGGTGGAGAGAGATGCAGCGAGATGGAGAGAGAGGGAGAGAGAGAGGGAGAGAGAGGGAGAGAGAGGGGGGAGAGAGGGAGAGAGGGAAACAGAGGTGGAGAGAGATGCAGCGAGATGGAGAGAGAGGGAGAGAAAGAGATGGAGAAAGAGAGAGAGGGAAACAGAGGGGGAGAGAGATGCAGTGAGGGATGAAATACCCAGCAGCCTGTCCGTGTGCTGCAGCGGTCTAGAGCCGTTATTACAGACCTGGGTTCCTTCCCGGACCACAACCCTGCCGCGAGTCCCATAAGACTGCGTACAACTGGCCCAGCGTCGTCCGGCTTTAGTTTGACTGGTGGGGGCTTTACTTGGTTCATTGTACTCTAGCGACTCCTTGTGGCGGGCCGGGTGCCTGCAGGCTGACCCCAGTAGTCAGTTGAAACAGACATTGGTCTTCATCAACGTTATTAACTATTAATGATATTTCAAAACCATGTATTCATGGAACAATTATTTTCTCATATCCAACGTTCTGACTCCAAAGCGTGGACCGCAGGGAGCCTATAGAACTCCTACAGTATTACCCAGCGTAGCCTATAGCACTCCTACAGTATTACCCAGCGTAGCCTATAGAACTCCTACAGTATTACCCAGCGTAGCCTATAGCACTCCTACAGTATTACCCAGCGTAGCCTATAGAACTCCTACAGTATTACCCAGCGTAGCCTATAGCACTCCTACAGTATTACCCAGCGTAGCCTATAGCACTCCTACAGTATTACCCAGCGTAGCCTATAGAACTCCTACAGTATTACCCAGCGTAGCCTATAGAACTCCTACAGTATTACCCAGCGTAGCCTATAGCACTCCTACAGTATTACCCAGCGTAGCCTATAGCACTCCTACAGTATTACCCAGCGTAGCCTATAGCACTCCTACAGTATTACCCAGCGTAGCCTATAGAACTCCTACAGTATTACCCAGCGTAGCCTATAGCACTCCTACAGTATTACCCAGCGTAGCCTATAGCCCTCCTACAGTATTACCCAGCGTAGCCTACAGCACTCCTACAGTATTACCCAGCGTAGCCTATAGCACTCCTACAGTATTACCCAGCGTAGCCTATAGCACTCCTACAGTATTACCCAGCGTAGCCTATAGCACTCCTACAGTATTACCCAGCGTAGCCTATAGCACTCCTACAGTATTACCCAGCGTAGCCTACAGCACTCCTACAGTATTACCCAGCGTAGCCTATAGCACTCCTACAGTATTACCCAGCGTAGCCTATAGCACTCCTACAGTATTACCCAGCGTAGCCTATAGCCCTCCTACAGTATTACCCAGCGTAGCCTATAGCGCTCCTACAGTATTACCCAGCGTAGCCTATAGCACTCCTACAGTATTACCCAGCGTAGCCTATAGCGCTCCTACAGTATTACCCAG
>NC_060188.1:110000-135000 GCF_021184085.1 Oncorhynchus gorbuscha
ATGGTTCCCGGGAGGACCAGACACTGGTCTATACCGTATCAGGTAGAGATGGTTCCAGGTTGGAGTCGGGAGGACCAGACACTGGTCTATACCGTATCAGGTAGAGATGGTTCCAGGTTGGAGTCGGGAGGACCAGACACTGGTCTATACCGTATCAGGTAGAGATGGTTCCAGGTTGGAGTCGGGAGGACCAGACACTGGTCTATACCGTATCAGGTAGAGATGGTTCCAGGTTGGAGGACCAGACACTGGTCTATACCGTATCAGGTAGAGATGGTTCCAGGTTGGAGTCGGGAGGACCAGACACTGGTCTATACCGTATCAGGTAGAGATGGTTCCAGGTTGGAGGACCAGACACTGGTCTATACCGTATCAGGTAGAGATGGTTCCAGGTTGGAGTCGGGAGGACCAGACACTGGTCTATACCGTATCAGGTAGAGATGGTTCCAGGTTGGAGTCGGGAGGACCAGACACTGGTCTATACCGTATCAGGTAGAGATGGTTCCAGGTTGGAGGACCAGACACTGGTCTATACCGTATCAGGTAGAGATGGTTCCAGGTTGGAGTCGGGAGGACCAGACACTGGTCTATACCGTATCAGGTAGAGATGGTTCCAGGTTGGAGGACCAGACACTGGTCTATACCGTATCAGGTAGAGATGGTTCCAGGTTGGAGTCGGGAGGACCAGACACTGGTCTATACCGTATCAGGTAGAGATGGTTCCAGGTTGGAGTCGGGAGGACCAGACACTGGTCTATACCGTATCAGGTAGAGATGGTTCCAGGTTGGAGGACCAGACACTGGTCTATACCGTATCAGGTAGAGATGGTTCCAGGTTGGAGTCGGGAGGACCAGACACTGGTCTATACCGTATCAGGTAGAGATGGTTCCAGGTTGGAGGACCAGACACTGGTCTATACCGTATCAGGTAGAGATGGTTCCAGGTTGGAGTCGGGAGGACCAGACACTGGTCTATACCGTATCAGGTAGAGATGGTTCCAGGTTGGAGGACCAGACAATGGTCTATACCGTATCAGGTAGAGATGATTCCAGGTTGGAGTCGGGAGGACCAGACACTGGTCTATACCGTATCAGGTAGAGGACCAGACACTGGTCTATACCGTATCAGGTAGAGATGGTTCCAGGTTGGAGGACCAGACACTGGTCTATACCGTATCAGGTAGAGATGGTTCCAGGTTGGAGGACCAGACACTGGTCTATACCGTATCAGGTAGAGATGGTTCCAGGTTGGAGGACCAGACACTGGTCTATACCGTATCAGGTAGAGATGGTTCCAGGTTGGAGTCGGGAGGACCAGACACTGGTCTATACCGTATCAGGTAGAGATGGTTCCAGGTTGGAGGACCAGACACTGGTCTATACCGTATCAGGTAGAGATGGTTCCAGGTTGGAGTCGGGAGGACCAGACACTGGTCTATACCGTATCAGGTAGAGATGGTTCCAGGTTGGAGGACCAGACACTGGTCTGTACCGTATCAGGTAGAGATGGTTCCCGGGAGGACCAGACACTGGTCCATACCATATCAGGTAGAGATGGTTCCAGGTTGGAGGACCAGACACTGGTCTATACCGTATCAGGTAGAGATGGTTCCAGGTTGGAGGACCAGACACTGGTCTATACCGTATCAGGTAGAGATGGTTCCAGGTTGGAGGACCAGACACTGGTCTATACCGTATCAGGTAGAGATGGTTCCAGGTTGGAGTCGGGAGGACCAGACACTGGTCTATACCGTATCAGGTAGAGATGGTTCCAGGTTGGAGGACCAGACACTGGTCTATACCATATCAGGTAGAGATGGTTCCAGGTTGGAGTCGGGAGGACCAGACATTGGTCTATACCGTATCAGGTAGAGATGGTTCCAGGTTGGAGGACCAGACACTGGTCTGTACCGTATCAGGTAGAGATGGCTCCAGGTTGGAGGACCATACACTGGTCTATACCGTATCAGGTAGAGATGGTTCCAGGTTGGAGGACCAGACACTGGTCTATACCGTATCAGGTAGAGATGGTTCCAGGTTGGAGTCGGGAGGACCAGACACTGGTCTATACCGTATCAGGTAGAGATGGTTACAGGTTGGAGTCGGGAGGACCAGACACTGGTCTATACCGTATCAGGTAGAGATGGTTCCAGGTTGGAGTCGGGAGGACCAGACACTGGTCTATACCGTATCAGGTAGAGATGGTTCCAGGTTGGAGGACCAGACACTGGTCTATACCGTATCAGGTAGAGATGGTTCCAGGTTGGAGGACCAGACACTGGTCTATACCGTATCAGGTAGAGATGGTTCCAGGTTGGAGTCGGAAGGACCAGACACTGGTCTATACCGTATCAGGTAGAGATGGTTCCAGGTTGGAGGACCAGACACTGGTCTGTACCGTATCAGGTAGAGATGGCTCCAGGTTGGAGTCGGGAGGACCAGACACTGGTCTATACCGTATCAGGTAGAGATGGTTCCAGGTTGGAGTCGGGAGGACCAGACACTGGTCTATACCATATCAGGTAGAGATGGTTCCAGGTTGGAGTCGGGAGGACCAGACACTGGTCTATACCATATCAGGTAGAGATGGTTCCAGGTTGGAGTCGGGAGGACCAGACACTGGTCTATACCGTATCAGGTAGAGATGGTTCCAGGTTGGAGTCGGGAGGACCAGACACTGGTCTATACCGTATCAGGTAGAGATGGTTCCAGGTTGGAGTCGTGAGGACCAGACACTGGTCTGTACCGTATCAGGTAGAGATGGCTCCAGGTTGGAGTCGGGAGGACCAGACACTGGTCTATACCGTATCAGGTAGAGATGGTTCCAGGTTGGAGTCGGGAGGACCAGACATTGGTCTATACCGTATCAGGTAGAGATGGTTCCAGGTTGGAGGACCAGACACTGGTCTGTACCGTATCAGGTAGAGATGGCTCCAGGTTGGAGGACCATACACTGGTCTATACCGTATCAGGTAGAGATGGTTCCAGGTTGGAGGACCAGACACTGGTCTATACCGTATCAGGTAGAGATGGTTCCAGGTTGGAGTCGGGAGGACCAGACACTGGTCTATACCGTATCAGGTAGAGATGGTTCCCGGGAGGACCAGACACTGGTCCATACCATATCAGGTAGAGATGGTTCCAGGTTGGAGGACCAGACACTGGTCTATACCGTATCAGGTAGAGATGGTTCCAGGTTGGAGGACCAGACACTGGTCTATACCGTATCAGGTAGAGATGGTTCCAGGTTGGAGGACCAGACACTGGTCTATACCGTATCAGGTAGAGATGGTTCCAGGTTGGAGTCGGGAGGACCAGACATTGGTCTATACCGTATCAGGTAGAGATGGTTCCAGGTTGGAGGACCAGACACTGGTCTATACCGTATCAGGTAGAGATGGTTCCAGGTTGGAGTCGGAAGGACCAGACACTGGTCTATACCGTATCAGGTAGAGATGGTTCCAGGTTGGAGGACCAGACACTGGTCTGTACCGTATCAGGTAGAGATGGTTCCAGGTTGGAGGACCAGACCCTGGTCTATACCGTATCAGGTAGAGATGGTTCCAGGTTGGAGTCGGGAGGACCAGACACTGGTCTATACCGTATCAGGTAGAGATGGTTCCAGGTTGGAGTCGGGAGGACCAGACACTGGTCTATACCGTATCAGGTAGAGGACCAGACACTGGTCTATACCGTATCAGGTAGAGATGGTTCCAGGTTGGAGGACCAGACTGGTCTATACCGTATCAGGTAGACATGTTTCCAGGTTGGAGTCGGGAGGACCAGACACTGGTCTATACCGTATCAGGTAGAGATGGTTCCAGGTTGGAGTCAGGAGGACCAGACACTGGTCTATACCGTATCAGGTAGAGATGGTTCCAGGTTGGAGTCAGGAGGACCAGACACTGGTCTATACCGTATCAGGTAGAGATGGTTCCAGGTTGGAGGACCAGACACTGGTCTATACCGTATCAGGTAGAGATGGTTCCAGGTTGGAGTCAGGAGGACCAGACACTGGTCTATACCGTATCAGGTAGAGATGGTTCCAGGTTGGAGGACCAGACACTGGTCTATACCGTATCAGGTAGAGATGGTTCCAGGTTGGAGTCGGGAGGACCAGACACTGGTCTATACCGTATCAGGTAGAGATGGTTCCAGGTTGGAGGACCAGACACTGGTCTATACCGTATCAGGTAGAGATGGTTCCAGGTTGGAGTCGGGAGGACCAGACACTGGTCTATACCGTATCAGGTAGAGATGGTTCCAGGTTGGAGTCGGGAGGACCAGACACTGGTCTATACCGTATCAGGTAGAGATGGTTCCAGGTTGGAGTCGGGAGGACCAGACACTGGTCTATACCGTATCAGGTAGAGATGGTTCCAGGTTGGAGGACCAGACACTGGTCTATACCGTATCAGGTAGAGATGGTTCCAGGTTGGAGTCGGGAGGACCAGACACTGGTCTATACCGTATCAGGTAGAGATGGTTCCAGGTTGGAGTCGGGAGGACCAGACACTGGTCTATACCGTATCAGGGAGAGGACCAGACACTGGTCTATACCGTATCAGGTAGAGATGGTTCCAGGTTGGAGGACCAGACTGGTCTATACCGTATCAGGTAGACATGTTTCCAGGTTGGAGTCGGGAGGACCAGACACTGGTCTATACCGTATCAGGTAGAGATGGTTCCAGGTTGGAGTCAGGAGGACCAGACACTGGTCTATACCGTATCAGGTAGAGATGGTTCCAGGTTGGAGTCAGGAGGACCAGACACTGGTCTATACCGTATCAGGTAGAGATGGTTCCAGGTTGGAGGACCAGACACTGGTCTATACCGTATCAGGTAGAGATGGTTCCAGGTTGGAGTCAGGAGGACCAGACACTGGTCTATACCGTATCAGGTAGAGATGGTTCCAGGTTGGAGTCGGGAGGACCAGACACTGGTCTATACCATATCAGGTAGAGATAGTTCCAGGTTGGAGTCGGGAGGACCAGACACTGGTCTATACGGTATCAGGTAGAGATGGTTCCAGGTTGGAGTCGGGAGGACCAGACACTGGTCTATACCGTATCAGGTAGAGATGGTTCCAGGTTGGAGTCGGGAGGACCAGACACTGGTCTATACCGTATCAGGTAGAGATGGTTCCAGGTTGGAGTCGTGAGGACCAGACACTGGTCTGTACCGTATCAGGTAGAGATGGCTCCAGGTTGGAGTCGGGAGGACCAGACACTGGTCTATACCGTATCAGGTAGAGATGGTTCCAGGTTGGAGTCGGGAGGACCAGACACTGGTCTGTACCGTATCAGGTAGAGATGGTTCCAGGTTGGAGTCGGGAGGACCAGACACTGGTCTGTACTGTATCAGGTAGAGATGGTTCCAGGTTGGAGTCAGGAGGACCAGACACTGGTCTTTACCGTATCAGGTAGAGATGGTTCCAGGTTGGAGTCGGGAGGACCAGACACTGGTCTGTACCGTATCAGGTAGAGATGGTTCCAGGTTGGAGGACCAGACACTGGTCTATACCGTATCAGGTAGAGATGGTTCCAGGTTGGAGTCGGGAGGACCAGACACTGGTCTATACCGTATCAGGTAGAGATGGTTCCAGGTTGGAGTCGGGAGGACCAGACACTGGCCTGTACCATATCAGGTAGAGATGGTTCCAGGTTGGAGGACCAGACACTGGTCTCTACCGTATCAGGTAGAGATGGTTCCAAGTTGGAGTCGGGAGGACCAGACACTGGTCTATACCGTATCAGGTAGAGATGGTTCCAGGTTGGAGTCGGGAGGACCAGACACTGGTCTATACCGTATCAGGTAGAGATGGTTCCAGGTTGGAGTCGGGAGGACCAGACACTGGTCTATACCGTATCAGGTAGAGATGGTTCCAGGTTGGAGTCGGGAGGACCAGACACTGGTCTATATACAATGAAAACTGTTGACACAACAGATACTGTCTGCTATGAATTATTGGTATCTTTTCATACTAATCTTAACCTTGTGACCCATTCTATATATCCGTTGTTTCGTCATGTTGGGTGAAACAGGGTGTATCTTGGCTATAAAAACAGGGTGTATCTTGGCTCTAAAAACAGGGTGTATCTTGGCTATAAAAACAGGGTGTATCTTGGCTCTAAAAACAGGGTGTATCTTGGCTATAAAAACAGGGTGTATCTTGGCTATAAAAGCAGGGTGTATCTTGGCTATTAAAACAGGGTGTATCTTGGCTATTAAAACAGAGTGTATCTTGGCTATAAAAACAGAGTGTATCTTGGCTATTAAAACAGGGTGTATCTTGGCTATTAAAACAGGGTGTATCTTGGCTATAAAAACAGGCTGTATCTTGGCTATAAAAACAGAGTGTATCTTGGCTACAAAAACAGGGTGTATCTTGGCTATAAAAACAGGGTGTATCTTGGCTATAAAAACAGGGTGTATCTTGGCTATAAAAACAGGGTGTATCTTGGCTATAAAAACAGGGTGTATCTTGGCTATAAAAACAGGATGTATCTTGGCTATAAAAACAGGGTGTATCTTTGCTATAAAAACAGGGTGTATCTTGGCTATAAAAACAGGTTGTATCTTGGCTATAAAAACAGGGTGTATCTTGGCTATAAAAACAGGGTGTATCTTGGCTATAAAAACAGGGTGTATCCTGGCTATAAAAACAGGGTGTATCTTGGCTATAAAAACAGGGTGTATCTTGGCTATAAAAACAGGGTGTATCTTGGCTATAAAAACAGGGTGTATCTTGGCTATAAAAACAGGGTGTATCCTGGCTATAAAAACAGGGTGTATCTTGGCTATAAAAACAGGGTGTATCTTGGCTATGAAAACAGGGTGTATCTCGGCTATAAAAACAGGGTGTATCTTGGCTATTAAAACAGGGTGTATCTTGGCTATAAAAACAGGGTGTATCTTGGCTATAAAAACAGGGTGTATCTTGGCTATAAAAACAGGGTGTATCTTGGCTATAAAAACAGGGTGTATCTTGGCTATAAAACAGGGTGTATCTTGGCTATTAAAACAGGGTGTATCTTGGCTATAAAAACAGGGTGTATCTTGGCTATAAAAAAAAACTTTGTTCTTTTGTCTCGGGGCTCTCAACGAATGATGTGAGAGCGAATCGTCGACCAGCCACAACCAGCCATCGTTATTGTAGAGCACTCAATCGATTCACTTTATTTTTGCGGGTGCGTTGTATAGACCTGCTCCGTTATTATTAAGTGATTAAAGATTAAGTTTAAGTATAACTCTGACTTGTGTGATAAGTTTGTCTCTACTCATTTGACAATAAAGAAAAATCACCCACCACCACTTTCTGAAGGTAGTGGAGGTAATGGGGCTATTTGTCCTTTCTGTTTCTCCAACAGAGACGAGACCTTTCTGGGGGCATTACATGCATTCTGGCAGCAGGGCAGTAAATCCAGGACTGTAGTAAATCCAGGACTGTAGTAAATCCAGGACTGTAGTAAATCCAGGAGGGTAGTAAATCCAGGAGGGTAATAAATCCTGGACTGTAGTAAATCCAGGACTGTAATAAATCCAGGACTGTAGTAAATCCAGGACTGTAGTAAATCCAGGACTGTAATAAATCCAGGACTGTAGTAAATCCAGGAGGGTAGTAAATCCAGGACTGTAATAAATCCAGGACTGTAGTAAATCCAGGAGGGTAGTAAATCCAGGAGGGTAATAAATCCAGGAGGGTAGTAAATCCAGGAGGGTAGTAAATCCAGGAGGGTAGTAAATCCAGGACTGTGGTAAATCCAGGACTGTAGTAAATCCAGGAGGGTAGTAAATCCAGGAGGGTAATAAATCCAGGACTGTAGTAAATCCAGGACTGTAGTAAATCCTGGACTGTAGTAAATCCAGGACTGTAATAAATCCAGGACTGTAGTAAATCCAGTAGGGTAGTAAATCCAGGACTGTAGTAAATCCTGGACTGTAGTAAATCCAGGACTGTAGTAAATCCAGGACTGTAGTAAATCCAGGAGGGTAATAAATCCAGGACTGTAATAAATCCAGGACTGTAATAAATCCAGGACTGTAATAAATCCAGGAGGGTAGTAAATCCTGGACTGTAGTAAATCCAGGACTGTAGTAAATCCAGGACTGTAGTAAATCCAGGAGGGTAGTAAATCCAGGAGGGTATTAAATCCAGGAATGTAATAAATCCAGGACTGTAATAAATCCAGGACTGTAGTAAATCCAGGACTGTAGTAAATCCAGGAGGGTAGTAAATCCAGGACTGTAGTAAATCCAGGACTGTAGTAAATCCAGAACTGTAGTAAATCCAGGAGGGTAATAAATCCAGGACTGTAATAAATCCAGGACTGTAGTAAATCCAGGACTGTAGTAAATCCAGGAGGGTAATAAATCCAGGACTGTAATAAATCCAGGACTGTAATAAATCCAGGACTGTAGATAAATCCAGGACTGTAGTAAATCCAGGAGGGTAATAAATCCAGGACTGTAATAAATCCAGGACTGTAATAAATCCAGGACTGTAATAAATCCAGGAGGGTAGTAAATCCTGGACTGTAGTAAATCCAGGACTGTAGTAAATCCAGGACTGTAGTAAATCCAGGACTGTAGTAAATCCAGGAGGGTAATAAATCCAGGACTGTAATAAATCCAGGACTGTAATAAATCCAGGACTGTAGATAAATCCAGGACTGTAGTAAATCCAGGAGGGTAATAAATCCAGGACTGTAATAAATCCAGGACTGTAATAAATCCAGGACTGTAATAAATCCAGGAGGGTAGTAAATCCTGGACTGTAGTAAATCCTGGACTGTAGTAAATCCAGGACTGTAGTAAATCCAGGACTGTAGTAAATCCAGGAGGGTAATAAATCCAGGACTGTAATAAATCCAGGACTGTAATAAATCCAGGACTGTAATAAATCCAGGAGGGTAGTAAATCCTGGACTGTAGTAAATCCAGGACTGTAGTAAATCCAGGACTGTAGTAAATCCAGGAGGGTAGTAAATCCAGGAGGGTATTAAATCCAGGAATGTAATAAATCCAGGACTGTAATAAATCCAGGACTGTAGTAAATCCAGGACTGTAGTAAATCCAGGAGGGTAGTAAATCCAGGACTGTAGTAAATCCAGGACTGTAGTAAATCCAGAACTGTAGTAAATCCAGGAGGGTAATAAATCCAGGACTGTAATAAATCCAGGACTGTAGTAAATCCAGGACTGTAGTAAATCCAGGAGGGTAATAAATCCAGGACTGTAATAAATCCAGGACTGTAATAAATCCAGGACTGTAGATAAATCCAGGACTGTAGTAAATCCAGGAGGGTAGTAAATACAGGGGGGTAATACATGTTATGAATCATCTTCAATTGCAGTAGTTTACTAAATGTCTTCGGTTGTAGGAGCAGATGTGAACATTTGTACATATCTGTGACAAATGGTTCTCCTCGGTTTCTTCATTCAGATCACGCTCTCATTTCTAACTTATTAGGTTCTGAACTATCAGGTACACTTTCAATCAAACATTGATATAACTTGGTAATTATTTTTGGGGTTTAGCAGCTGTTGTCAGTATTCTTTCTGTGCGAGATGCCTTTGGTGCTAGATGCATATGGTGCTAGATGCATATGGTGCTAGATGCCTTTGGTAAATCTAGCCTTTGGTGCCAGATGCCTTTGGTGCCAGATGCCTTTGGTGCTAGATGCCTTTGGTGCTAGATGCATATGGTGCTAGATGCATATGGTGCTAGATGCCTTTGGTAAATCTAGCCTTTGGTGCCAGATGCCTTTGGTGCCAGACGCCTTTGGTGCTAGATGCCTTTGGTGCTAGATGCCTTTGGTGCTAGATGCATATGGTGCTAGATGTCTTTGGTAAATCTAGCCTTTGGTGCCAGATGCCTTTGGTGCCAGATGCCTTTGGTGCTAGATGCCTTTGGTGCTAGATGCCTTTGGTGCTAGATGCCTTTGGTGCCAGATGCCTTTGGTGCTAGATACCTTTGGTGCTAGATGCCTTTGGTGCTAGATGCCTTTGGTAAATCTAGCCTTTGGTGCCAGATGCCTTTGGTGCTAGATGCCTTTGGTTCTAGATGCCTTTGGTGCTAGATGCCTTTGGTGCTAGATGCCTTTGGTGCCAGATGCCTTTGGTGCTAGATGCCTTTGGTGCTAGATGCCTTTGGTTCTAGATGCATTTGGTGCTAGATGCCTTTGGTGCTAGATGCCTTTGGTGCCAGATGCCTTTGGTGCTAGATGCCTTTGGTGCTAGATGCCTTTGGTGCTAGGTGCCTTTGGTGCTAGATGCCTTTGGTGCTAGATGCCTTTGGTGCTAGATGCCTTTGGTGCTAGGTGCCTTTGGTGCTAGATGCCTTTGGTGCCAGATGCCTTTGGTGCCAGATGCCTTTGGTGCCAGATACCTTTGGTGCCAGATGCCCTTGGTGCTAGATAGATGCCTTTGGTGCTAGATAGATGTCTTTGGTGCCAGATGCCTTTGGTGCTAGATGCCTTTGGTGCTAGATGCCTTTGGTGCTAGATGTCTTTGGTGCTAGATGCCTTTGGTGCCAGATGCCTTTGGTGCCAGATGTATTTGGTGCCAGATGTATTTGGTGCTAGATGCCTTTGGTGCTAGATGCCTTTGGTTCATTCATATTTCTGAGTTGTAAGAATTTAAAGAAATTGGCCTTAAAATAATCGAAATCTTTCCTGTAAATGATTGGATGACAGCAGACAGCCGTCATAGTACACATGCTCCAGATCTGTGATGTCACTTGAACCAGGATTTAAAGGTGTTTCCATTAAACGCTGGAAGATGAGGTGGGGTTATTCCAGATAGGACTGCCTGGAGATTAGGTGGGGTTATTCCAGATAGGGCTGCCGGGAGATTAGGTGGGGTTATTCCAGATAGGACTGCCTGGAGATTAGGTGGGGTTATTCCAGATAGGACTGCCTGGAGATTAGGTGGGGTTATTCCAGATAGGGCTGCCTGGAGATTAGGTGGGGTTATTCCAGATCGGGTTGCCTGGAGATTAGGTGAGGTTATTCCAGATAGGTCTGCCTGGAGATTAGGTGGGGTTATTCCAGATAGGGCTGCCTGGAGATTAGGTGGGGTTATTCCAGATAGAGATGCCGGGAGATTAGGTGGGGTTATTCCAGATAAGCCTGCCTGGAGATTAGGTGGGGTTATTCCAGATAGGAATGCCTGGAGATTAGGGGGGGTTATTCTAGATAGGATTGCCTGGAGATTAGGTGGGGTTATTCCAGATAGGACTGCCTGGAGATTAGGTGGGGTTATTCCAAATAGGAACGCCTGGAGATTAGGTGGGGTTATTCCAGATAGGTCTGCCTGGAATTTAGGTGGGGTAATTCCAGATAGGACTGCCTGGAGATTAGGTGGGGTTATTCCAGATTGAACGCCTGGAGATTAGGTGGGGTTATTCCAGATAGGTCTGCCTGGAGATGAGGTGGGGTTATTCCAGATAGAGCTGCCGGGAGATTAGGTGGGTTTATTCCAGATAGGTCTGCCTGGAGATGAGGTGGGGTTATTCCAGATAGGACAGCCTGGAGATGAGGTGGGATTATTCCAGATAGGGCTGCCGGGAGATTAGGTGGGGTTATTCCAGATAGGGCTGCCTGGAGATTAGGTGGGGTTATTCCAGATAGGGCTGCCTGGAATTTAGGTGGGGTAATTCCAGATAGGGCTGCCTGTAGATTAGGTGGGGTTATTCCAGATAGGTCTGCCTGGAGATGAGGTGGGGTTATTCCAGATAGGGCTGCCTGGAGATTAGGTGGGGTTATTCCGGATCGGGATGGCTGGAGATGAGGTGGGGTTATTCCAGATAGGGCTGCCTGGAGATTAGGTGGGGTTATTCCAGATAGGACTGCCTGGAGATTAGGTGGGGTTATTCCAGATAGGGCTGCCTGGAGATTAGGTGGGGTTATTCCAGATAGGACTGCCTGGAGATTAGGTGGGGTTATTCCAGATAGGATTGCCTGGAGATTAGGTGGGGTTATTCCAGATAGGAATACCTGGAGATTAGGTGGGGTTATTCCAGATAGGGGTACCTGGAGATTAGGTGGGGTTATTCCAGATAGGGCTGCCTGGAGATTAGGTGGGGTTATTCCAGATAGGGCTGCCGGGAGATTAGGTGGGGTTATTCCAGATAGGGCTGGCTGGACATTAGGTGGGGTTATTCCAGATATGGCTGCCTGGAGATTAGGTGGGGTTATTCCAGATAGGGCTGCCTGTAGATTAGGTGGGGTTATTCCAGATAGGACTGCCTGGAGATTAGGTGGGGTTATTCCAAATAGGACTGCCTGGAGATTAGGTGGGGATATTCAGTAGTCCACCATACAGGGTGAAGGACTCTGGTCAACAGTAGTCCACCATACAGGGTAAAGGACTCTGGTCAACAGTAGTCCATACAGGGTAAAGGACTCTGGTCAACAGTAGTCCATACAGGGTAAAGGACTCTGGTCAACAGTAGTCCATACAGGGTAAAGGACTCTGGTCAACAGTAGTCCATACAGGGTAAAGGTTGTCATTTGGTAAGCAACCATTCTGTATTTCCAGAGGGTCAACATTACGACAGACGTCTACCAGAGCTGCTGATAGAAACACCAGGCGTATCTGTTCTATATACAATATTTCTACGTTAAACATTGTGGTCTAAGAAACATGGATCCCGCTCACCGCCAAGGCCTAATCCAATCAGCACTCTGCGTTTGTGTCATTAGGTGTTCTGAGATTCTCATTTGACCTTTACATCTCCTCAGAGGATGATGTTATTGCAAGTGACATTCCTTCACACACACACACACACACACACACACACACACACACGCACGCACGCACGCACGCACCACGCACACACACACACACACACACACACACAGACACACACACACACACACACACACACACACACACGCACGCACGCACGCACACACACACACACACACACACACACACAGACACATAAACACACACACACACACACGCACGCACCACGCACACACACACACACACACACACACACACACACACATAAACACACACACACACACCACACAGACACACACACAGCCAGGTGACCTGCTGTTCCACACACACTGTGCTCCCTGACATCTCTATTCCATGTCCAGTCTGAATACATAGAACACTGTGTACAGATTCCTCCCTCCCTCACCCTCTTCCTATCTCCCTCCCTCCCTCACCCTCTTCCTAGCTCCCTCCCTCACCCTCTTCCTATCTCCCTTCCTCACCCTCTTCCTATCTCCCTCCCTCACCCTCTTCCTATCTCCTCCCTCCCTCACCCTCTTCCTATCTCCCTCCCTCACCCTCTTCCTATCTCCCTCCCTCACCCTCTTCCTATCTCCCTCCCTCCCTCCCTCACCCTCTTCGTATCTCCCTCCCTCTATCCCTCCCTCTATCCCTCCCTCATCCTCTTCCCCACTTTCTCCATCCTTCCCCTCTCTCTCTACCCTCATCCCTTTCCCTCCCTCAGTAACCCCCCACCCCATCTCTCTCTACCCCACCCCCCCATCCCACCCCGTCTCTCTCTACCCCCACCCCTCCCCCTTCTCTCTACCCCATCCCTCCCCCTTCCGAACCCCATCCCTGTTAGTTCCTGCCAAGGCAGCAGCTACTGTTCCTGGGGTTTATTATGGATCCCCATTAGTTCCTGCCAAGGCAGCAGCTACTGTTCCTGGGGTTTATTATGGATCCCCATTAGTTCCTGCCAAGGCAGCAGCTACTGTTCCTGGGGTTTATTATGGATCCCCATTAGTTCCTGTCAAGGCAGCAGCTACTGTTCCTGGGGTTTATTATGGATCCCCATTAGTTCCTGCCAAGGCAGCAGCTACTGTTCCTGGGGTTTATTATGGATCCCCATTAGTTCCTGCCAAGGCAGCAGCTACTGTTCCTGGGGTTTATTATGGATCCCCATTAGTTCCTGTCAAGGCAGCAGCTACTGTTCCTGGGGTTTATTATGGATCCCCATTAGTTCCTGCCAAGGCAGCAGCTACTGTTCCTGGGGTTTATTATGGATCCCCATTAGTTCCTGCCAAGGCAGCAGCTACTGTTCGTGGGGTTTATTATGGATCCCCATTAGTTCCTGTCAAGGCAGCAGCTACTGTTCCTGGGGTTTATTATGGATCCCCATTAGTTCCTGCCAAGGCAGCAGCTACTGTTCCTGGGGTTTATTATGGATCCCCATTAGTTCCTGTCAAGGCAGCAGCTACTGTTCCTGGGGTTTATTATGGATCCCCATTAGTTCCTGTCAAGGCAGCAGCTACTCTTCCTGGGGTTTATTATGGACTTGTTTGCTGCTTTTCTAACAGTTTTGATGGAGCTCCCACATATGCTGAGCACTTGTTTGCTGCTTTCCCTTCACTCTGCGGTCCAACTCATCCCATCTAGACTAAATGAAATGTACTCCTAAAGCACTGTCTAAACCAAGATAGGCTGAAACACCTGCATTTAGGAGCTGCCTGAAGCCGCATCTCAAGCTCAGTTAGCGTAGCTGGGATCTCACCTCGTCGTAGGTCTCCCTCTGTTTCGGCAGTTCGTCACTCACCTCAGGTCTGGGTAGATGCCGATCCTCTTCCCTGCAATAGATCGAACCCCCCGGACTCCGCTGGACCTCAGAGCTGTGGATCCCTCCAGACGATCACTCAGCGAGAGCAGTTACACATCTTTATATTGCAGAAGTGGCATATCTGCCCTGTCTTAATACTATCTTTGGACACGTCCCGAGAGGATCACTATTGTCAAGTCGTCGACCATCGTCGACCATCGTTGGTCGACAACAAAGTATTGTAACGACCCTGGGTTTATAAGTGCATTATTGGTTGCATTATGGGATTTTAAAATGATTAGACTCGGCACCTACATAACGACTGCAGAGACCATGTGATCAAATGTCCTGGAAGTTTAATTAGGGTTAGGGTTTCTGCAGTGGGGGTAAGGCTGTGATTGGTTGATAATAGAGCTCCGCCCCCTCCCCACTGCAGGTTTCTGCAGTTCCTCTTAACCAACTTCATCCTGCAGCCATTACCTACACTGGGGGAAGCTCTATTATCAACCAATCACAGCAGTGTTTCTGTTTGACTCATGTGGACTGGTTACCAAAGACATGAATGGGGGGGGGGGGGGGGGAGCTCTATTATCAACCAATCACAGCAGTGTTTCTGTTTGACTCATGTGGACTGGTTACCAAAGACATGACTGGGGGGGGCGGGAGCTCTATTATCAACCAATCACAACAGTGTTTCTGTTTGACTCATGTGGACTGGTTACCAAAGACATGACTGAAACAGTCATGATGCCATGATTCATGAGTACACTGGTTATCTACTAATGAATGTGATATTTGAGTCTCTCTCACAAATTGATAGTGTATTGTACACACACACATATTTACAGATTGTGAGTGTGTGATGTGACGAACACACATTTGTACAGATTGTGAGTGTGTGATGTGACGAACACACATTTGTACAGATTGTGAGTGTGTGATATGGGGGTTGAAGATATGATTATTGACAGTACACATAAAACCTTGTGTAAACAATGGCAACACCATTTTGTATTGAGCCTTGCTGTTGGAAAACCACATCAGCGTCGGACTTTCGGCTTCCGCAGATGCACCTCCTCCCCACGACTTTACCCCTGGACTTTGGTCTAGAGTCGGTCTCCTCCTCCCCCAGACTTTACCCCTGGACTTTGGTCTAGAGTCGGTCTCCTCCTCCCCAGACTTTACCCCTGGACTTTGGTCTAGAGTCGGTCTCCTCCCCCAGACTTTACCCCTGGACTTTGGTCTAGAGTCGGTCTCCTCCTCCCCCAGACTTTACCCCTGGACTTTGGTCTAGAGTCGGTCTCTTCAGCCTTACCCCATCAAACGCCCCCTGACCCCCTCAAACGACCCCGGTGTTACTGTCTCTTTTATATATATTTTTAAATTTCTCCTTTTTTTTAAACTTTTTTTTTTTTTACAAACAAATGTCAACAAACTAAAGAGGAATAGTCACATAGAAACTATTTACATCGTTAGGAATCCTAAACAAACAAATTATATTAATTCATAATACAACAAGTTTGAATTTCCTTTTGGTATTTTCATTTTAGTTTAATAATGTTTATTTTAGTTTAAGTTGTGCCATAATGTTTATATTAATTTTATAAAGTGGAAAAAGGCTAGGTTTTGAAATAGACCCATTTCATTTGTGAACATGAAATGTCCCTAGTATTATTATCAAATCATATTTTATTCGTCACATGCGCCGAATACAACAGGTGTAGTAGACCTTACAGTGAAATATAGTTAAAGAGCAGCAGTAAAATAACAATTGTGAGGTTATATACAGGGGGTAACGGTACAGAGTCAATGTGGAGACTATATACAGGGGGTAACGGTACAGAGTCAATGTGGAGGCTATATATAGGATATTACAGTACAGAGTCAATGTGGAGGCTATATACAGGGTATTACGGTACAGAGTCAATGTGGAGGCTATATACAGGGTATTACGGTACAGAGTCAATGTGGAGGCTATATACAGGGTATTATGGTACAGAGTCAATGTGGAGGCTATATACAGGGTATTATGGTACAGAGTCAATGTGGAGACTATATACAGGGGGTAACGGTACAGAGTCAATGTGGAGGCTATATATAGGATATTACAGTACAGAGTCAATGTGGAGGCTATATACAGGGTATTACAGTACAGAGTCAATGTGGAGGCTATATACAGGGTATTACAGTACAGAGTCAATGTGGAGGCTATATACAGGGGGTACCGGTACAGAGTCAATGTGGAGGCTATATACAGGGTGTTACGGTACAGAGTCAATGTGGAGGCTATATACAGGGTGTTACGGTACAGAGTCAATGTGGAGGCTATATACAGGGTGTTACAGTACAGAGTCAATGTGGAGGCTATATACAGGGTATTACGGTACAGAGTCAATGTGGAGGCTATATACAGGGGGTACCGGTACAGAGTCAATGTGGAGGCTATATACAGGGTGTTACGGTACAGAGTCAATGTGGAGGCTATATACAGGGTGTTACGGTACAGAGTCAATGTGGAGGCTATATACAGGGTGTTACGGTACAGAGTCAATGTGGAGGCTATATACAGGGTATTACAGTACCTAGTCAATGTGGAGGCTATATACAGGGTATTACAGTACCTAGTCAATGTGGAGGCTATATACAGGGGGTACCGGTACAGAGTCGTTGTGGAGGCTATATACAGGGTATTACGGTACAGAGTCAATGTGGAGGCTATATACAGGGTATTACAGTACAGAGTCAATGTGGAGGCTATATACAGGGTATTACGGTACAGACTCAATGTGGAGGCTATATACAGGGTGTTACGGTACAGAGTCAATGTGGAGGCTATATACAGGGTATTACGGTACAGAGTCAATGTGGAGGCTATATACAGGGGGTACCGGTACAGAGTCAAAAAGAGTCAATGTGGAGGCTATATACAAGGGGTACCGGTACAGAGTCAATGTGGAGGCTATATACAGGGTATTACGGTACAGAGTCAATGTGGAGGCTATATACAGGGGGTACCGGTACAGAGTCAATGTGGAGGCTATATACAGGGTATTACGGTACAGAGTCAATGTGGAGGCTATATACAGGGTATTACGGTACAGAGTCAATGTGGAGGCTAAATACAGGGTATTACGGTACAGAGTCAATGTGGAGGCTATATACAGGGTATTACGGTACAGAGTCGATGTGGAGGCTATATACAGGGTGTTACGGTACAGAGTCAATGTGGAGGCTAAATACAGGGTATTACGGTACAGAGTCAATGTGGAGGCTATATACAGGGTATTACGGTACAGAGTCAATGTGGAGGCTATATACAGGGTGTTACGGTACAGAGTCAATGTGGAGACTATATACAGGGTATTACGGTACAGAGTCAATGTCTGGGGGCACAAGTTAAATTGGCAGTCGAATTAAATATCCTGCACCTTCCTCAATGTCATAATTTCGGGAATTAAATAATTATATCAAAACCATTAAAATTGTACAACCTGTCCTGTTTTCTTAGTAACAAAGTTTTGTACTTCAATCCCCCCCCCCCCAAAAAAAAATATCCTATATAAATAAAACAACAAACTAATGACAAATGGTCCGATACCTTCTCCATTCCACAGACATCACAATGATCTCCATTATCACAATTATATTCAGCTTGAATCTTTCCAAAACATGTTTTACAGGACCAATTCCACGTCACATTTTAAATGAAACCTCCTTTACCTTGTTACAGATACAATATGTTTTAGCCATTTTCCCCCATTGTATGTCTCCATAGATATTCGACCACAAAAAAATCTAGTGTAATGTGGCTAATATCACCCCCCAAAATATTCCTAATCTGTTTATTACTACGTGTATCGTTGAGGAATGTTAATATATTGTCAAATGAATATATTTTGTCATGTAAATAAATCGATGTGACTTTTACATCAAGCACAGAGAAATGAATGAATGGTTTCAAACCCCACCAAGTCACGCCAGATGTTTGAAGAGTTCTCGCGATATTCCTAGAGATTTACTGATGGAATTTAGTTTCCGGTAACCCAGGAGTTGGTGCGCTCCTTTTTCCCCTCCGATTCGGCAGATGCTAACGGAGCTACTTTACAAGAAGGAAAAACCCCTTCTTTTTGCAGAGTGAAAAACATTGAAAACCTTAAAATCTTCTGCTTCATTTTTTTTTTAAAAGAACAAGATCGAAACCAGGTTAGTTTTCACGTTTTCTAATATGGGTGTTTATTTTTCTCTTAATTCATTGGAAATGTTGGAGCGATTGGTGAAATGCTTTAGTGCAATAGCTTATTAACGTTAGGAATTTAACGTTATCTAGCTATCTACAACGTTATTATTTTTGTTCCTGCATCCCGATTGCAAGGAAATGTTAGTGAGCTATAGGCCGAGGGTGGATTTTTGTGCATATGTGCATATATTGTTGTTGTATCTTTAAACCAGAATTGTGTTGGTGTAACCGGTGTGAAATGTCTCTTGAGATCTTAAAATAGTTGTATCCACCGTATACGGTAAAGGCCACGGTTATTAGTGGAGCGATAGGTAACGGTACATCGAGTGTGACTGGTTCGAGTCCAATTTGCAAATGTTATTAGCTTGCCAACTAGGTAATACAATTCATAGTTATTAGTCCCAAGGGCCACCCATTAAAAACAAACAAAGAAAAGTGTTGTTCTTTGACCCTAGAAACGAAACTGCAAAATGTCAACCACATAGCTGGAGATCATGTTTATGAACATAAACACTTTCGAAACGTGTAAAGGTTTCGGGTTTCTTGTAAATGTCTCTGTCTTGCCAGAGTTGCCTCGTTGTTCGCCGCCGTTGGACTCTGGAGCAGTGGAAACATGTCCTCTGGAGAAATAAATCACGCTTCTCCATCTGGCAGTCTGACAGACACATCTAGGTTTGTATAGTGCCAACTGTAAAGTTTGGTGGAGGAGGAATAATGGTCTGGGGCTGTTTTTTTAATGGTTCGGGCTCCTTCAGTTAAACGTTAGCCTTCGATGAGTTATTGTTCTCTAGCTCACTAGTCAGGCAAACACTACATGATATAAAACAAGAACCTTCAAGTTTCACCTAAATAAATATGACAATCAAATATGGCATTGACATATCAAAGATGATGTTTGGCAGTCTGCAAGAGGATGTGCTTAGCTGTTGTGATTGGCTCTTGGCTGAAAATATGTGTTAGCCAATCGTATGCACCCTCTAAACTGTAAAGTTTGGTGGAGGAGTAATAATGGTCTGGGGCTGTTTTTTTTTTCATGGTTCGGGGCTCCTTTAGTTCCACCGAAGGAGAAATCTTAACAACATAACAATGACATTCTAGATGATTCCGTGCTTCCAACTTTGTGGCAACAGTTTGGGGTTAGTCCCTGTCCTGTTTTCAGCGTGACGATCAATCAGATGTATTTATAAAGCCCCTTTTTTACATCAGCAGATGTCTTCAAAGTGCTGAACAGAAACCCAGCCTCAAACCCCATACAATGCCCCCCCCCTGTACAGAAACCCAGCCTCAAACCCCAAACAATGCCCCCCCCCTGTACAGAAACCCAGCCTCAAACCCCATACAATGCCCCCCCCTGTACAGAAACCCAGCCTCAAACCCCATACAATGCCCCCCCCCCCCTGTACAGAAACCCAGCCTCAAACCCCATACAATGCCCCCCCTGTACAGAAACCCAGCCTCAAACCCCATACAATGCCCCCCCTGTACAGAAACCCAGCCTCAAACCCCATACAATGCCCCCCTGTACAGAAACCCAGCCTCAAACCCCAAACAATGCCCCCCCTGTACAGAAACCCAGCCTCAAACCCCAAACAATGCCCCCCTGTACAGAAACCCAGCCTCAAACCCCAAACAATGCCCCCCCCTGTACAGAAACCCAGCTTCAAACCCTAAACAATGCCCCCACCCCTGTACAGAAACCCAGCCTCAAACCCCAAACAATGCCCCCCGTACAGAAACCCAGCCTCAAACCCCAAACAATGCCCCCCCAGAAACCCAGCCTCAAACCCTAAACCCCCCCCCTGTACAGAAACCCAGCCTCAAACCCCAAACAATGCCCCCCTGTACAGAAACCCAGCCTCAAACCCCAAACAATGCCCCCCCCGTACAGAAACCCAGCCTCAAACCCCAAACAATGCCCCCCTGTACAGAAACCCAGCATCAAACCCCAAACAATGCCCCCTGTACAGAAACCCAGCCTCAAACCCCAAACAATGCCCCCCTGTACAGAAACCCAGCCTCAAACCCCAAACAATGCCCCCC
This sequence comes from Oncorhynchus gorbuscha, assembly GCF_021184085.1. Classification (NCBI taxonomy): domain Eukaryota; kingdom Metazoa; phylum Chordata; class Actinopteri; order Salmoniformes; family Salmonidae; genus Oncorhynchus; species Oncorhynchus gorbuscha. The sequence continues at coordinate 130,824 of NC_060188.1, forward strand.
TGTACAGAAACCCAGCTTCAAACCCCATACAATGCCCCCTTTCCAGGAATCCAGCCTCAAACCCCATACCAAATACATACCAAAAAATAAAAAATGTTTTTATGACCCCCCCCGCCCGTGCACAAAGCCAAGTACATACAAAAAAACAAACAAATGTTTTTTTCGAGATCGGTGTGGAAGAGCTTGACTTGGCCTGCACATGCCCTATGATTTTGAAATGTTGTATATATTTTTTTAACATTTATAATATTACATGTTTTTACATGTTAATATTCATGAAAAGATGTACTTAATGGCATTGACACTTTACAGTTTTGTTTCATGTGTCACAGAAGGCCTTTTCTGAAGCCTTGTTTTGGTGGTTGGCCTTGGACAACGTGTAGGGGTTGGACAACGTGTAGGGGTTGGACAACGTGTAGGGGTTGGACAACGTGTAGGGGTTGGACAACGTGTAGGGGTTGGACAACGTGTAGGGGTTGGACAACGTGTAGGGGTTGGACAACGTGTAGGGGTTGGACAACGTGTAGGGGTTGGACAACGTGTAGGGGTTGGACAACGTGTAGGGGTTGGACAACGTGTAGGGGTTGGACAACGTGTAGGGGTTGGCTTTGGACAACGTGTAGGGGTTGGCTTTGGACAACGTGTAGGGGTTGGACAGCGTGTAGGGGTTGGCCTTGGACAACGTGTAGGGGTTGGACAACGTGTAGGGGTTGGACAACGTGTAGGGGTTGGACAACGTGTAGGGGTTGGACAACGTGTAGGGGTTGGACAACGTGTAGGGGTTGGACAACGTGTAGGGGTTGGACAACGTGTAGGGGTTGGCTTTGGACAACGTGTAGGGGTTGGCTTTGGACAACGTGTAGGGGTTGGCTTTGGACAACGTGTAGGGGTTGGACAGCGTGTAGGGGTTGGCCTTGGACAACGTGTAGGGGTTGGACAACGTGTAGGGGTTGGCCTTGGACAACGTGTAGGGGTTGGCCTTGGACAACGTGTAGGGGTTGGCCTTGGACAACGTGTAGGGGTTGGACAACGTGTAGGGGTTGGACAACGTGTAGGGGTTGGACAACGTGTAGGGGTTGGACAACGTGTAGGGGTTGGACAACGTGTAGGGGTTGAAGCCTTGTTTTGGGGGTTGGCCTTGGTCATTTGATTTGAGTCACTTTCTGACCCTTTTTGCTTTGAACAAAACTTTACAGATATATATATATATATATGAGAGAGAAGTGGTCAGAAAGTGACGTTTTGGAACTGAATGCCAAAACATTCAGGAGATATGGATTCCCATCCTACCATGAGACAGACATGTTTTCATTCAGGAGATATGGGTTCCCATCCCCCATCCTGCCATGAGACAGCCATGTTTTCATTCAGAAGATATGGGTTCCCATCCTACCATGAGACAGACATGTTTTCATTCAGGAGATATGGGTTCCCATCCTACCATGAGATGGCCATTCAGGAGATATGGGTTCCTATCCTACCATGAGACGGCCATGTTTTCATTCAGGAGATATGGGTTCCCATCCTACCATGACACGGCCATGTTTTCATTCAGGAGATATGGGTTCCCACCCCCCAGCCTACCATGAGACGGCCATGTTTTCATTCAGGAGATATGGGGTCCCATCCTACCATGACACGGCCATGTTTTCATTCAGGAGATATGGGTTCCCATCCTACCATGAGACAGCCATGTTTTCATTCAGGAAATATGGGTTCCAATCCTACCATGAGATGGCCATTCAGGAGATATGGGTTCCCAACCTACCATGAGACAGCCATGTTTTCATTCAGGAGATATGGGTTCCCATCCTACCATGAGATGACCATTCAGGAGATATGGGTTCCTATCCTACCATGAGAAGGCCATGTTTTCATTCAGGAGATATGGGTTCCCATCCTACCATGAGATGGCCATTCAGGAGATATGGGTTCCCATCCTACCATGAGATGGCCATTCAGGAGATATGGGTTCCCAACCTACCATGAGATGGCCATTCAGGAGATATGGGTTCCCATCCTACCATGACACGGCCATGTTTTCATTCAGGAGATATGGGTTCCCACCCCCATCCTACCATGAGATGGCCATTCAGGAGATATGGGGTCCCATCCTACCATGAGACAGCCATGTTTTCATTCAGGAGATATGGGTTCCCATCCTACCATGAGATGGCCATTCAGGAGATATGGGTTCCCACCCCCATCCTACCATGAGATGGCCATTCAGGAGATATGGGTTCCCATCCTACCATGAGACGGCCATGTTTTCATTCAGGAGATATGGGTTCCCATCCTACCATGAGATGGCCATTCAGGAGATATGGGTTCCCATCCTACCATGAGACGGCCATATTTTCATTCAGGAGATATGGGTTCCCACCCCCATCCTACCATGAGATGGCCATGTTTTCATTCAGGAGATATGGGTTCCCATCCTACCATGAGATGGCCATGTTTTCATTCAGGAGATATGGGTTCCCATCCCCATCCTACCATGAGATGACCATTCAGGAGATATGGGGTCCCATCCTACCATGAGACGGCCATGTTTTCATTCAGGAGATATGGGTTCCCATCCTACCATGAGATGACAATTCAGGAGATATGGGTTCCCATCCTACCATGAGACGGCCATGTTTTCATTCAGGAGATATGGGTTCCCATCCTACCATGAGACGGCCATGTTTTCATTCAGGAGATATGGGTTCCCATCCTACCATGAGACGGCCATTCAGGAGATATGGGTTCCCATCCTACCATGAGACGGCCATTCAGGAGATATGGGTTCCCATCCTACCATGAGACGGCCATGTTTTCATTCAGGAGATATGGGTTCCCATCCTACCATGAGATGGCCATTCAGGAGATATGGGTTCCCATCCTACCATGAGACGGCCATGTTTTCATTCAGGAGATATGGGTTCCCATCCTACCATGAGACGGCCATGTTTTCATTCAGGAGATATGGGTTCCCATCCTACCATGAGATGGCCATTCAGGAGATATGGGTTCCCATCCTACCATGAGACGGCCATGTTTTCATTCAGGAGATATGGGTTCCCATCCTACCATGAGACAGACATGTTTTCATTCAGGAGATATGGGTTCCCATCCTACCATGAGATGGCCATTCAGGAGATATGGGTTCCCATCCTACCATGAGACGGCCATGTTTTCATTCAGGAGATATGGGTTCCCATCCTACCATGAGACGGCCATGTTTTCATTCAGGAGATATGGGTTCCCATCCTACCATGAGATGGCCATTCAGGAGATATGGGTTCCCATCCTACCATGAGACGGCCATGTTTTCATTCAGGAGATATGGGTTCCCATCCTACCATGAGACGGCCATGTTTTCATTCAGGAGATATGGGTTCCCATCCTACCATGAGATGGCCATTCAGGAGATATGGGTTCCCATCCTACCATGAGACGGCCATGTTTTCATTCAGGAGATATGGGTTCCCATCCTACCATGAGACGGCCATGTTTTCATTCAGGAGATATGGGTTCCCATCCTACCATGAGACGGCCATGTTTTCATTCAGGAGATATGGGTTCCCATCCTACCATGTCTTGTTTTCATATAGTTTCATATTTCAAATATAGTAATTAACCATCCAGAACTGTAACTAGCTGTTGGTTTAGTGTCGTATGAACCATTCTGTCTTCATTCTTACCAGGATGAGGAAGAGGACCAGAGAGCATGAAGCTGGGTCACCTGACTCTGACCAGCCAACCAAGATGTTCTCCAAGTGTGAGGTAAGCAGTCTGGTCATATTTAATTGACATGACTCTGAATTGGCTTTCTGTTGTGGAATGTTTTTGGTACGTTGTGTCCTGCTAAACACAGCCTTGTGTTGTGTCCTGGTACAGGGTCTGGTGTGTCCTGGTACAGGGTCTGGTGTGTCCTGGTACAGGGTCTGGTGTGTCCTGGTACAGGGTCTGGTGTGTCCTGGTACAGGGTCTGGTCTGGTGTGTTCTGGTACAGGGTCTGGTCTGGTGTGTTCTGGTACAGGGTCTGGTGTGTTCTGGTACAGGGTCTGGTGTGTCCTGGTACAGGGTCTGGTGTGTCCTGGTACAGGGTCTGGTGTGTCCTGGTACAGGGTCTGGTGTGTCCTGGTACAGGGTCTGGTGTGTCCTGGTACAGGGTCTGGTCTGGTGTGTTCTG